>NW_022630765.1:0-59335 GCF_010909765.2 Amblyraja radiata | reverse complement strand
TCCCTTTAACCACAAGGGCCACATCTAACTCCCTCTTAAATATAGCCAATGAACTGGCCTCAACTACCTTCTGTGGCAGAGAATTCCAGAGATTCGCCACTCTCTGTGTGAAAAATGTTTTCCTCATCTCGGTCCTAAAAGATTTCCCCATTAAACTGTGACCCATTGTTCTGGACGTCCCCAACATCGGGAACAATCTTCCTGCATCTAGCCCGTCCAACCCCTTAAGAATTTTGTAAGTTTCTATCAGATCCCCCCTCAATCTTCTAAATTCTAGCGAGTACAAACTGAGTGTATCCAGTCTTTCTTCATATGAAAGTCCTGACATCCCAGGAATCAGTCTGGTGAACCTTCTCTGTACTCCCTCTATGGCAAGAATGTCCTTCCTCAGATTAGGAGACCAAAACTGTACGCAATACTCCAGGTGTGGTCTCACCAAGACCCTGTACAACTGCAGTAGAACCCTCCTGCTCCTATACTCAAATCCTTTTGCAATGAATGCTAACATACCATTCGCCTTCTTCACTGCCTGCTGCACCTGCACGCCTACTTTTAATGACTGGTGTATCATGACACCCAGGTCTCGTTGCATCTCCCCCTTTCCTAATCGGCCACCATTCAGATAATAGTCTACTTTCCTGTTTTTGCCACCACTGGATAACCTCACATTTATCCACATTATACAGCATGTGCCATGCATTTGCCCACTCACCCAGCCTATCCAAGCCACCTTGCAGCCTCCTAGCATCCTCCACATAGCTAACACTGCCCCCCAGCTTTGTGTCATCCGCAAATTTGGAGATGTTGCATTCAATTCCCTCATCCAAATCATTAATATATATCGTAAATAGCTGGGGTCCCAGCACTGAGCCTTGCGGCACCCCACTGGTCACTGCCTGCCATTGTGAAAAGGACCCGTTTACTCCTACTCTTTGCTTCCTGTCTGCTAGCCAGTTCTCTATCCACATCAATACTGAACCCCCAATACCGTGTGCTTTAAGTTTATATACTAATCTCTTATGTGGAACCTTGTCGAATTGCAATGGTCCTAGTCTCAACTCCCTCCTCCAGCAGCTCGTTCCATACACCCACTGTGTGGAAAAATGTTAACCCTCAGGTTTCATTAAATTGTTGATAGCGAGAGGATTTGAGAAAGGAGCAAGGTGATCCTATTGCAGTTATACAGGGCCCTGGTGAAACCGCACCTGGAGTATTGTGTGCAGTTTTGGTCAACCAATTTGAAGAAAGACATTCTTGCTATTGAAGGAGTGCAGCGTAGGTTCACGAGGTTAATTCCCGGGATGGATGGACAGTCATATGATGAAAGAATGGATTGACTGGGCTTGCATTCACTGGAATTTAGAACGATGTGACGGGATCTTAGAGAAACAGATAAACTTCTTAAGGGATTCGATAGGATTGATTTGAGAATTAAGGGACAAAAGTTTAGGGGCAACATGAGGGGGGACTTTACTCAGAGAGTGGTAGCTGTGTGGAATGAGCTTCGAGTGGAAGTGGTGGAGGCAGGTTCGATTTTATCATTTAAAAATAAATTGGATAGGTATATGACCGGGAAAATAATGGTTTCGGCCCGAAATGTTGCCTATTTCCTTCGCTCCATAGATGCTGCTGCACCCGCTGAGTTTCTCCAGCTTTTTTGTGTACCTTCGATTTTCCAGCATCTGCAGTTCCTTCTTAAACACAAGGAATGGAGGGTTATGGTCTGAGTGCAGGTAGATGGGATTAGGGGAGAATAAGCGTTCGGCATGAACTACAAGGGCCGAGATGGCCTGTTTCCGTGCTGTAATTGTTATGTGGTTATATGGTTATATGATAGGCTAGATGCAGGAAAAATGTTCCTGATGTTAGTGGAGTCCAGAACCAGGGATCACAGTTCAAGAAAGGTCGGATACGGAGTGGGAGGGGGAGTTGAAGTGCTGAGCCACCGGGAGGTCAGGTTGGTTATTGAGGACCGAACGGAGGTGTTCTGCGAAACGATCGCCCAACCTCCGCTTGGTCTCACTGATATAGATCTGCTGACAAGGAGCTGAGGATACTGGTTTAACATAGAAACATAGAAAATAGGTGCAGGAGTAGGCCATTCGGCCCTTTGAGCCTGCACCACCATTCAATATGATCATGGCTGATCATCCAACTCATTATCCTGTACCTGCCTTCTCATCTCGGTCCTAAAAGATTTCCCCCTTATCCTTAAACTGTGACCCCTTGTTCTAGACTTCCCCAACATCGGGAACAATCTTCCTGCATTTAGCCTGTCCAACCCCTTAAGAATTTTGTACGTTTCTATAAGATCCCCCCTAAGTCTTCTAAATTTTAGCGAGTACAAGCCGAGTCTATCCAGTCTTTCTTCATATGAAAGTCTTGACGTCCCAGGAATCAGTCTGGTGAACCTTCTCTGTACTCCCTCTATGGCAAGAATGTCTTTGCCTTAAACTGAAGATTGGCACAGAAATCTGGAGTAACTCAGTGGGACAGGCAGCATCTCTGGAGAGAAGGAATAGGTGAAGTTTTGGTTCAAAAACCTTCTTCAGTCTGAAAGTCACGGGAGATGTAAACAAGAGATATGGACGATGATGTAGAGACACAGAACAATGAATGAAAGATATGTAAAAGAGTAATGATGACAAAAAAACAAGCCATTATTAGCTGTTTGTTGGGTGAGAACAAGAAGCAGGTGCGACCTGTGTGGGGGAGGGATGGAGAGAGAGGGAATGCAGGGGTTACTTGAAGTGAGAGAAATCAATATTCATACCGCTGGGGTGAAAGCTGCCCAAGTGAAATATGAGATGCTGTTCCTCCAATTTGTATTTGGCCTCACTCTGACAGTGGAGGAGGCCCTGGACAGAAAGGTCAGTGTGGGAATGGGAGGGGGAGTTAAAGTGTTTGGCAACCGGGAGATCAGGTAGGTCCAGGCGGGCTGAGCGGAGGTGTTCAGCGGAATGATCGTAGCAGCCCCAGCACCGACCCCTGCAGAACTCCGCTAGTCACTGGCAGCCAACCAGTTAAAGCCTCCTCGCCCCTAAACACTTCTGAGTTGCTGCTGATGGTACCTTGGAGAAGGGAGAGGAGGAAGAATGATCTCCCGATCATTGTCCGATCCCAGATATTCCGTCAGTCCCCGATCTCCTGGTCTGGAAGAGAAAGTGATTGCAGTAAAATTCCAGTGACCAATATACATTAAACGACACGGATGGAATGCTCAGGTGCTGGTCAGGCCACACTTGGAATATTGTGAGGAATTTTCAGTCCTATGTCTGATGAAGCATGTGCAGGCTCTGGATGGGTCCAGAGGTTTACAAGAATGATCCCAGGAATGAGTGTGTTTACATAGGATGAGCGTTTGACGGCGCTGGGCCTGTACTCGCTGGAGTTTAGAAGAATAAGGGGGGACCTCAATGAAACTTACAGAATAGTGAAAGGCCTGGATAGAGTGGTTGTGGAGAGGATGTTTCCACTAGTGGGAGAGGTCATAGCCTCAGAATGAAAGGACATTATTTAGGAAGGAAATGAGGAGGAATTTCTTTAGTCAATGTGGTGAATCTGTGGAATGATTTGCCACAGACGGCTGTGTAGGCCAATTCAAGGTTTCAAGGTCAGTTTATTGTCACGTGTACCATTTAAGGTTAATGAAATTCCAATTACCAAAAAAAAAGCAACAAGAGATACATAAAAGTTAACATAAACATCCACCACAGCGGATTCCCCACCATCCTCAATGTGAAGGAAGGCAATAAAGTCCAAACTTCTTCATCTTTTATTCTCCTGCAGTCAGGGTAATCGAACCTTCTGCAGTCTGGGCGATCGAAGACCCCGCATTGGGGCAATCGAAGACCCTGCGTTGGGGCGATCGAAGACTCCTCGTCGGGGCGATCAAAGCTCCTGTGGTTTGGAGTTTCCTCAAAGTCGGTGTCTAACCAGAGACAACAAGCTCCGTGATGGTAAGTCCTGCAGGCACCAGGGTGCTGCTCTCGAAGTCGTTCTTCAGCAAAGGCCACCAACTCCTCGATGTTAGACCGCAGTGCGGACGGAGATATGATACGGAAAAAAATTGCATCTCCATCGAGGTAAGTGATTAGGAAAAGTTTTCCCCAACTCCCCCCCACTCCCCACATAAAACAACCTAAAAACATTAGAAACATACATTTAACACACAAACAGACAACAAAAAGAGGAAGGGACAGACAGACTGTTGGCGAGGCAGCCATTGCTGGCGCCACCTGGTGGTTAAGTCAGTGGATATTGTTAAGGCACGGATAGATAGATTATGAATTAGTGCGGGTGTCAGGGGTTATGGGGAGAAGGCAGGAGAATAGGGTTAGGAAAGAATGATACATCAGCCATGATTGAATGGTGGAGTAGATTTGATGGGCCAAATGGCCTAATTCTACTCCTATCACATGACCTTTTGACCAATCTAGTTGCCTTCTTTGGTTTTTAAAAGCTTCCCAATCGTTAGACTTCCCGCTAATCATTGCCAAGTAAGATGACGGGGCACGGTGGCGCAGCGGTAGAGTTACTGCCTCACAGCGCCAGGTACCCGACCGATCCTGACTACAGGTGCTGTCTGTACGGAGTTTGTACGTTCTCCCTGTGATCTGCGTGGATTTGCTCCAGGATCTCCAGTTCCTTCCACGCTCCAAAGACGTACAGGTTTGTAGGTTAATTAGACTTCGGTAAAAAAATAAATTATTATTTGTCCGAAGTGTGTGTAGGATAACGTTGGTCACTGGTCAGCATGGGCCGAAGGGCCTGTTTCCACGCTATGTCACTAAACTAAACACAGAACTTGTATGTGAACAGTGATCGCTGGTCGGCACGGACTGGGTGGGATGATGGACCTGTTTCCGCGCTGTGTCTCTAAACTAAAGATAGAACTAGTGTGTGAACGGGTGATCGATTGTCGCCGCTGACTGGATGGGATGATGGAACTGTTTCCGCACTGTATCTCTAAACTAAAGACAGAACTAGTGTGTGAATGGGTGATCGATTGTCGGCACGGACTCGATGGGCCGAAGGGCCTGTTTCCGCGCTGTGTCTCTAAACTGTAAAACTAAACTAAACTGACATCACGGCTACTGTTCTGCCATGTGGTTACGTCCCACAAGTGCCTGGTTCATGAATTCGGGAAGGTATCTGAGGAACAGCCTAGGGCTCTAAGCTGATGATTACTAATGTTGAAGTAAGAGGCTATTCATACAGAGGTTGATGAGGGATTGTGTGGATATATGGAACAAGCTGCCGGTGGAAGTAGTTGAGGCAAGTACAAAAACAACATTTAGTTTAGTATTGTTCAGTGACGAGATACAGTGCGAAAACAGGCCCTTCGGCCCAACGGGTCCGTGCTGACCAACGATCACCCATTTACACACTAGTTCTATGTTTAGTTTGGCAATACAGAGTGGAAACAGGCCCACCGAGTCTGCATTGACTATATCGATCACCCGTGCACACACTAGTTCTGTGTTTAGTTTAGAGATCCAGCATGGAAACAGGCCCTTCGGCCCAACGAGACCACGCTAACTATCAATCACCCCGCTCATTAACACTACCCAACACATGCTTGGGATTATTTAAAATGACACCATGCCAATTAACCATCAAACCAGGAATGTGGATGGAACCTGGATATCCCGGAGAAAGCCCACGCCAGTCACGGGGAGAACGTACAAACTCCGTACAGACAGCACCCATAGTCAGGATCGAACCCGGGACTCTGGCGCTGTGAGGCAGCAACTCTATCGCTGCACCATCATGCTACACTTTAAAAGACACTTGCGCAGGAAGGTGGAGAGGAAAGGTTCAGTGGGATACGGGCCAAACGCAGGAAAATGGGACTAGTTTGGATGGGGGGTTCTTGGTCATTATGGATGAGATGGGCGGAAAGGCCTGTATCCCTGCTCTATGACTCAATGAGGTTGCAGGAATGCCTCCCCCCACCTCCTCACCAGACAATATTGCGAAGAGTATTAGGCCCCGCATCCGAGGCAGGATGTGCTGGCGATGGGGAGGGTCCAGAGGAGGTTTACGAGAACGATTCCAGAGAATGAGTGGGTTAACTAACGTACGATGAGCATTTGCCGGCGCTGGGCCTGTACTCGCTGGGGTTTAGAAAGATGAGGGGAAAACCTCATTGAAACGTTCAGAATAGTGAAAGGCCTGGATAGAGTGGATGTGGGGAGGATGTTTCCACTAGTGGGAGAGGTCATGGCCTCAGAATTAAAGGACGTTCTTTTAGGAAAGCGGTGAGTAGGAATCTCTTTAGCCAGAGGGTGGTGAATCTGTGGAATTCGTTGCCACAGACGGCTGTGGAGGCCAAGTCAATGTGTTTTCAAGGCGGAGATTGTCAGATTCTTGATTAGTATGGGGGTCGGTAGTTATGGGGAGAAGGCAGGAGTATGGGGTCGAGGGAAAGATAGATCAGCCATGATTGAATGGCGGAGTTGACTTAATGGGCCGAATGGCCTAAGTCTGTTACTGTATCTTACAAACGTATGAAATGCTGCCTGACTCACTGAGTTCCCTCAGCAGGTGGAATGTCGCTACAGATTCCAGCATCTGCATCTTTTGTGTCTCAGTGGGAGAAAGTATAATTTGCAAATTTCAGGTGATATGGAAATTTGTGATGTTGTGGTTGGCAAGGGAGGTGGTGTAAGGTTGCAGCAGGATAAAGGTCATGAGGTATCAATATGAAGGTAGACTGGGAAATTCAAGTTGGTACTGGATACCAAGGGAAATAATTTGTAGAGTGCCTTTGAGATGGCTTCTAAGAGCAGCTTGTAATCGAACATACTGGGCAATTTGGTTTGGCATTGGTACAGTGGCTTGCAAAAGTATTCATACCCCTTGAACGTTTCCACAATTTGTCACGTTACAACCACCAACGTAAATGTATTTTATTGGGATTTTCTGTGATAGACCAACACAAAGTGGCGCATAATTGTGAAGTGGAAGGAAAATGATACATGGTTTTCAAATTTTTTTACAAATAAAAAACTGAAAAGCGTGGCGTGCAAAAGTATTCAGCTCCCTTTACTCTGATACCCCTAAATAAAATCCAGTGCAACCAATTGCCTTCAGAAGTCACATAATTCGTAAATAGAGTCCACTTGTGTGTAATCTAATCTCAGTATAAATACAACTGTTCTGTGAAGGCCTCAGAGGTTTGTTAGAGAACATTAGTGAACTAACAGCATCACAAAGCCCAAGGAACACACCAGACAGGTCAGGGATAAAGTTGTGGAGACGTTTAAAGCAGGGTTAGGTTATAAACATATATCCCAAGCTTTGAACATCTCACGGAGCACTGTTCAATCCATCATCCGAAAATGGAAAGAGTATGGCACAACTGCAAACCTACCAAGACATGGCCATCCACCTAAACTGACAGGCCGGGCAAGGAGAGTATTGATCAGAGAAGCAGCCAAGAGGCCCATGGTAACTCTGGAGGAGCTGCAGAGATCCACAGCTCAGGTGGGAGAATCTGTCCACAGGACAACTATTAGTCGTGCACTCCACAAATCGGGCCTTTATGGAAGAGTGGCAAGAAGAAAGCCATTGTTGAAAAAAAAAGCCATAAGAAGTTCCGTTTGCAGTTTGCCACAAGCCATGTGGGGGACACAGCAAACATGAGGAGGAAGGTGCTCTGGTCAGATGAGACCAACATTGAAGTTTTTGGCCTAAATGCAAATCGCTATGTGTGGCGGAAAACTAAAACTGCACATCACCCTGAACACATCATCCCCACTGTGAAACATGGTGGTGGCAGCATCATGCTGTGGGGATGCTTTTCTTCAGCAGGACAGGGAAGCTGGTCAGAATTTATGGGAAGATGGATGGAGCCAAATACTCGGCAATCTTGGAAGAAAACCTGTTAAGAGTCTGCAAAAGACTTGAGACTGGGGCGGAGGTTCACCTTCCAGCAGGACAACGACCCTAAACATACAGCCAGAGCTACAATGGAATGGTTTAGATCAAAGCATATTCATGTGTTAGAATGGCCCAGTCAAAGTCCAGACCTAAATCCAATTGAGAATCTCTGGCAAGACTTCAAAATTGCTGTTCACAGATGCTCTCCTTCCAATCTGACTGAGCTTGAGCTATTTTGCAAAGAAGAATGGGCAAAAATGTCAGTCTCTAGATGTGCAAAGCTGGTAGAGACATACCCCAAAAGACTTGCAGCTGTAATTGCAGCGAAAGGTGGTTCTACAAAGTATTGAATCAGGGGGGCTGAATACTTTTGCACGCCACACTTTTCAGTTTTTTATTTGTAAACAATTTGAAAACCATGTATCATTTTCCTTCCACTTCACAATTATGCACCACTTTGTGTTGGTCTATCACATAAAATCCCCAATAAAACACATTTACGTTTGTGGTTGTAACGTGACAAAATGTGGAAAAGTTCAAGGGGTATGACAACTTTTGCAAGCCACTGTAAATGGGGGGCATAGTGGCGCAGCGGTAGAGTTGCTGCCTCACAGCGCCAGAGACCCGGGTTCGATCCTGACTGTAGGTGCTGTCTTTACAGTGTTTGTATGATTCCCCATGCTCCGGTTTCCTCCAACACTCCAATGATCCTACAGGTTTGTAGGTTAATTGGCTTGTATAAATTAGCAAATTGTCCCTTGTGTGTGTAGGATGGTGTTAGTGTGCGGGGATCGCTGGTCAGCGCGGACTCGGTGGGCTGAAGGGCCTGTTTCCACTCTGTATCTCTAAAAATAAAAGTATTGTATAACAAACCAGATTTAATCAGGGTGGTTATGGTAAAAGAACCGTTCAGAGGTAGTGACCATAAAATGATAAAATGCTGAGGCTTTATAACATGCTGGTCAGACCGCACATGGAGTATTGGGAGCAGTTTAGGGCCCTATATATTAGGTATGTTGCAAAGCCTACCTGAAGCGTCGTTGAAAATCTGTCGCTGCGGGTGTGCGCGATTTTGGCGCCGTTTAGAGGGGGCGGGTTTAAAACGCGATTTTCTCTAAGCTGTTCCAATCGAAAATGTTCAGCCTAGTTAATTATTAACGAAAAATCGCTGGAAGACCCCGTCGCAAAAGCTATTATTAGGTTTAAAGGCCTTGAATAATAGTTATAGTAGTTTAAAAATCAATCTCTAAACCCGCGACCGCCAGCAACCGCAGGGTCTCATAAAGCAAACAACTGAAGTTAGGTTGTATATTTTTACATTAAAAAGGGCTTCTAAAGATCCTTTTATACAAAGTTTAATATTGCGAGTAGCTCATTTTGGGCCCATTATATCCCGCAGTATTTTTCTCGGCATTTGAGAGCACAAATCCACCGCAATGTGAACGTTCTAAACCAGCGCGTTCCACAGGGACCCACTTGAAAGCTGATTTAAATGGGCATTTATTTACAGCAATTAAACACTAAATTCCTTCCATTTGGCCTATAAATTAATGTAAATGAGATTTAAAAATCATGTTTTATTGTGAATTATTTGTGAATATTATTTGGACATTTAGGCTATTTAAAAATGTTAATCATTTATTAAGAAATGGATAGATGTTTAGATCTAGTAATTGAAGTCTGAAATTAGCTACAATTAGGTAACTAACTAATTATATGCTTTAATTTCAGGTCATCCAAGTAAGATTATTTTATATTTGTTTCAGAATGCTTCAATCTATGATAACTGAAAATTTCATTCAGTTCTCTTAATTTTTAAGAAAGTTATGGGCTTTTGACTGTTCACGATCACAGCTTTTTTGTTATGTCCATAGAAAATCAATAGGGAACAAGATGCTCATTTCCCAGTATGAAAATGGCCATAGCTTTTTAAATACTTGAGATATGAAAGTGAATTAGGTGTCAAATTAAACTTATTTTTATGCTTTATCTGATGGGATAAATTACAGACTTGATTTTTAAAATCTCAAAATTTTGTAACATTGCTATATATATGAGGAGATAGGTACTGGCATTGGAGAGGATCATAGAAACAGAAACATAGAAAGTAGGTGCGAGAGTAGACCACCAGGTCCGTCGAGCCCGCACCGCCATTCGCTCATGGCTGAACACTAAACAGACACACTTACCCACAAACAGTAGACACAAGACACAGAACACAAGACACTACCCTCCCCTTTATACCGCTATCACCCCTCTCCACCCCAAGAACCTCGTGATCTCCTGGGGGAGGCAAAAAACCGGATAAAAACCCAGGTCCAATTCGGGAAAAAAATCCGGGAAATTCCTCTCCGACCCCAATCCAGGCGATCGACACTTGTCCAGGAGATCACTCAGGTCTTACTATACTAACCATACCTAGGTCCATATCCCTGCCCTCTCCCCGTAGCCCCTTATCCCCTTGGCAGCTAAAAAACCATCTATTTTAGTCTTAAATATATTTAAAGTTTCTGCTTCCACTGCTCCCTGGGGCAGTGAATTCCATAAATTAACCACCCTCTGGGTGAAGAAGTTCTTCCTCATCTCAGTTTTAAAAGAGCCCCCCCTTATTCTGCAACTATGTCCCCTAGTTCTAGTTTCCCCGATCATTGGGAACATCCTCGGTGCATCCACCCGATCAAGGCCCCTCACGATCTTATATGTTTCAATGAGATCGCCTCTCATTCTTCTAAACTCCAAAGAGTAGAGTTCCAGCCTACTTAACCTTTCCTCATATGTCAATCCCCTCATTGCAGGAATTAATCTTGTAAACCTTCGCTGCACTGCCTCCAGGGCTAGTACATCCTTTCTTAAGTATGGACCCCAGAACTGTACACAGTATTCCAAATGTGGTCTCACTAATACTGTGTACAGCTGCAGCAAGACCTCCGTGTTTTTATACTCAATCCCCCTAGCAATAAAGGCCAAAACTCCATTGGCCTTCCTGATTGCTTGCTGCACCTGCATACTAACTTTTAGTGATTCATGTACTAATACCCCTAGATCCCTTTGCGTTGCATTACAACGCAGCTCCTCCTCATTTAGAAAATAACTTGCCCTATCATTTTTTTTCCCAAAGTGAATGACTTCACATTTATTAGTATTAAATTTCATCTGCCAAGTTGTTGCCCACTCACCTAGCTTATCTATATCCTTTTGCAGACTCTTCCTATCCTCCTCATCCCCTACTTTTCCTCCCATTTTTGTATCGTCCGCAAATTTTGATATATTACACTTGGTTCCCTCCTCCAAATCATTTATATAAATTGTGAACAACTGGGGTCCCAGCACCGACCCTTGCGGAACCCCGCTAGTTACCGGTTGCCATCCCGAGTATGAACCATTTATCCCCACTCTCTGCTTCCTATTTGTTAGCCAATCCTCTACCCATGCTAATATATTACCCCCAATCCCATAATTTTTTATTTTTAGCAATAGTCTCTTATGTGGCACCTTGTCAAAAGCCTTTTGGAAGTCCAAGTATACCACATCCACCGGTTCCCCTTTATCCACCCGGGTTGTTACTTCCTCAAAGAATTCGAGCAGATTCGTTAAACAGGACTTCCCCTTCACAAAACCATGCTGGTTCTGTCCGATGAAGTCATGTTTATCCAAGTGCCCCGTTAGTGTTTCTTTAATAATTGTCTCTAACATTTTACCCACCACCGATGTTAGACTAACCGGTCTATAGTTACCCGCCTTCTGTTTACTTCCTTTTTTAAATATAGGTGTTACATTGGCCATTTTCCAATCCACTGGGACCGTTCCTGCCTCCAGGGGTTTTGGAAAATTATCACCAATGCATCCACAATCCCCACCGCTATCTCCCTCAAGACCCTTGGATGTAATCCATCAGGCCCAGGGGATTTATCCTCCTTCAGTCTCATTAATTTCCCTAATACCACCTCCTTGGTGATCTTAATAGTATTTAGCTCCTCCATTCCTACCGCCCCCTGTTTATCCAGCGTTGGAATATTTTTTGTGTCTTCTATGGTGAAGACTGATACAAAATACTCGTTTAATGCCTTTGCCATTTCCATGTTCCCCACCAACAACTCTCCAGTCTCACCCTCCAATGGACCAACGTTCACCTTAGCCACCCTGTTTCTTTTTATATAGCTATAAAAACTCTTACTATTAGTTTTTATGTTGTTCGCTAAATTCCTTTCATAGTCTATTTTCCCCGTCTTAATTAATCTCTTAGTTATTTTTTGCTGACCTTTAAATGCTTCCCAATCCTCTACCCTCCCACTATCTCTGGCTACCTTATATGCCCTTGCCTTCAGCCGAATACTATCCTTTATAGTTTTACTGAGCCATGGCTGACTGTTCTTACCCTTACCCCTTTTTTTCTTCATAGGAATAAATTTTTCTTGAAGGTTATACAGTATACCCTTAAACGTACACCACTGCTCATGTACCGTCTTATTCTTGAGTCTGCTATCCCAGTCAACTTTGATCAGCTCAGTCCTCATACCTTCATAATCCCCCTTATTTAGTACTAAGCACCCTAGCCTGAGTTTCAACCTGCTCCCCTTCTATTTGAATATGGAATTCGACCATATTGTGGTCACTTGTTCCCAACGAGTCCCTAACTATGACATTTTTAATTAATCCTGCTTCATTACACAGGACCAGATCCAAGATTGCCTCCCCCCTTGTCGGTTCTGTGACATACTGTTCTAGGAACCCGTCTCTAATACATTCTATAAACTCTTCCTCTAGTCTACCCTGCCCAGTTTGGTTTGCCCAATTAATATGAAAATTGAAGTCCCCCATGATTACAGCAGTTCCCTTTTTACATGCGTCAACTATTTGCAGATTTATGTTCTGACTAACAGCGTCACAGCTATTTGGAGGTCTATAAATTACACCCACTAGTGTTTTTTCCCCTTGTTATTCTCTATCTGTACCCAAGCTGTTTCACTATCCTGATCCTTCAACGCAATATCCTTCCTCTCTATTGCCGTTATTCCCTCCCTTATTAAAAGGGCCACCCCTCCTCCCTTTCTTTCCTGTCTATCTTTCCTAATTGTCGAGTACCCCTCTATATTTAACTCCCAGTCCTGATCCCCTTGCAGCCATGTCTCCGTAATGGCCACGATATCATAACTATATATACTTAATTGCACCGTTAATTCATTTATCTTATTACGAATACTCCGTGCATTTAGATAAAGCACTTTCAGATGATTTTTACTGCCCTTCCTTTCCGTTTTTGCCCCTTTTACATCTAGAGCTTTATCTTCACACATTCTGTCTCCTGTCACATTTTGACTTTCCGCTTCCCCACTGATACCCTGCTCTATTTCCTCTACCCCTGCCGTTATTACCCCCCCTTGATACCTCCCCCCCGCTACTTAGTTTAAAGACCTCTCTACTGCCCTAGTTATATGATTTGCCAGGACCCCAGTCCCAGCACCGTTCAGGTGAAGTCCGTCCTTACAGAACAGATCCCCCCTGTCCCAGTACTGGTGCCAGTGGCCCAAGAAACCAAACCCATTATTCCCACACCAGTCTTTGAGCCACGCATTCAGCTTTTTAATTTTACGTACCCTCGCCGATTTGGCCCGTGGCTCAGGTAGCAATCCGGAGATCAGTACCCTCGAGGTTCTGCTTTTTAATTTATTCCCTAACTGCTCAAACTCCTTCAGCAGATCCTCCTTCCTCGTCCTTCCTATGTCATTGGTCCCCACATGGACCACGACCACTGGATCCTCCCCCTCCCTCTGCAAATTTCTCTCCAGCATCGCAGAGATATCCTTAACCCTAGCACCGGGTAGGCAACACAGCCTTCGGGACATGTTCTGCTGGCCGCAGAGAACCTTATCTACCCCCCGAATAATACTATCCCCTATCACTACGGCATTTCTTCTAACTCCCCCCTCTTGAATGGCCTCCTGATCCACGGTGCTGCAGCCAGGTTGCTCATCCCTCCCACAGCCCCTGATCCCGTCCTTACATTGAGTAAGAGCCTCGGTCATGCTCGTCAGGTACAAGGGCTGTGGCTCCTGCCGCATCTCCTCCTGGTTCCCCCTACCTGCCTCGCTTATGGCCACACCTTCCTTTCCTTGCTCACTGCCTACTGAATTAGTTAAACTGGTCGGTGTGACCATCCCCTGGCACAAAACATCCAGGTAATACTCCCCCTCCCTGATGTACCGCAGCGTATGAAGTTGGGTCTCCAGCTCATCAATGCGGAGCTGGAGTTCCTCTAGCCTCAAACACTTACTGCAGCTGTAGGGATCTTCTACATCAATGGTGTCGACAAATTCCCACATCTCGCAGTATTGGCACATCTCCTGACCGCCCATCTTATATAAGTAATTAACTGGTCCTATTTAAGAATCCCCTACTGTATTGATACACCCCTTATTTATATAATCCTACCTCCTATAAATAGGAAAGTACTCACCCCAGCCGTAAATTACCTACTGGTTTGGCTGTCTAGTGGTAATTCCGTCCGCTCTTCCTGTCTGGTCCACTGCTCCCTTGCAGTGCGTGGCAAACCTCTTTGCCTCTGTTAGTCTCTGTTAGTCTCTCGAGCCGCGGCTCCGTCCGTCCTCCCTCGGCGACAGCACCTGTGGCACCGCGGTCGTGACGTCCCTTCCGTTCCTGCAGAGCCTTCCTGTCCTGGGCGGAGTCTGCAGCTAACTGTGTGCTCACGTCCGGTAGGTCAGCCTCACGTCTCCCCTTCTGCCAATCCAGAGGAAGTTTATCAGAATGGTGGCTTCAACATATGATGAGCATTTGTCATCATTGGGCCTGTACGCGCTGGAGTTTAGAAGGATGAAGGGGCACCTCATTGAAACTTACCGAACAGTGAAAGGCTTGGATAGCGTGGATGTAGAGAGAATGTTTTCACTAGTGGGAGTGTCCAGGACTAGAGGTCACAGCTTCAGAATTAAAGGACATTCCTTTACAAAGGAGACGAGGAGGAATTTCCTTAATCAGTGAGTGGTGAATCTGTGGAATTATTTGCCACAGACGGCTGTGGACGACAAGTCAATGGATATTTTTAAGGCAGAGATAGATAGATTCTTGATTAGTGTGGGTGTTGGGTTATGGGGAGAAGGCAGGAGAATGGGGTTAGGAGGGAGTGATAGATCAGCTGTGATTGAATGGCAGAGTAGACTTGATGGGGGGGGAATGGCCTTATTCTCCTATCACGTATGACCTTAAATATCATCAACAACATAATTGAAGCTGTGGTCAATAAGGCACACTGATGTCTCATCTTGCTCAAAAGATGAAGGAAGTTCGTCATTTCTCCAGTGACTCACACCAACATCTGCACATGAATTGTGAAAGAACACCGTTAGGTTGCTTCACACCATGGTTTGGCAACAGCTCTGCTCAAGACCACAAGAAATTGCTGAGAGCTTAGTTTAGTTTAGAGATTCAGCACGGTAACAGGCCCTTCGGCCCACCGAGTCCGTGCCATGCTAGTGTGCGGGGACCAGCGATTCCCGCACACTAGCACTATCTGACACACACTCGGGCCAATTAATAATCTTGCCACGCCAATTCACCTACAAACCTGAACGTCTTTGGAATGTGGGAGGAAAGCTCAGTAAACCCAAGCTGGCCAAGAGTCCAGATTGAAGAATGCTTTATTGTCACATGTCCCAGACAGTACAATTAAATTCTTTAGCAGGTCAACAGAATATGTAAACGGGCAAGGTACACAAAAATGCTGGAGAAACTCAGCGGGTGCAGCAGCATCTATGGAGCGAAGGAAATAGGCAAAGTTTCGGACCGAAACCCTTCTTCAGACAGGCAAACTTTGGAGGGACAAGCACCTGACATCAGGATTTAACCTGGGTCTCTGGCACTGTGAGGCAACACTACCGCTGCACCACTGTGCCGCCCCAATCGTGGATATCGCTCAGTCCATCACACAAAGCAGTCTCTCCATTCCACCCCCTGAAGGGCCTGTTAGAAAGCATTTTATCAGCTTGGTTTTGGAACAGCTCCAACCACACAACCTTTCTTTGGCCCATCTATTGGTATGGTTGGAAATTGCCATGTGTACCAGAATTGAGTGTTTGCATGCAACCCAGGCAAGTCGTACTACACAAGGTCATGATGATAGGAGCAGAATTAGGCCCATCAAGTCTACTCCGCCATTCAATAATGGCCGATCTATCTCTCCCTCCTAACCCCATTCACTTGCCTTCTCCCCATAACCTCTGACACCCGTACTAATCAAGAATCTATCGATCTCTGTCTTAAATACATCAACTGATTTGGAATTCCACAGATTCATCACCTTCTGACTAAAGATATTCCTCCTCATCTCCTTCCTAAAAGAACATCCCTTAATTCTGAGGCTATAACCTCTGGTCCGATACTCTCCCACAAGTGGAAACATCCTCTCCACGTCCATTCTATCCAAACCATTCACTATTCTGTACGTTTCAAAGAGGTTCCCCCCTCATTATTCTAAATTCCAGCGAGTACAGGCCCAATGCCGTCAAACGCTCACCATATGTTAATCATCTAATTCCTGGGATCATTCATGTAAACCTCTCGACCCTCTCCAGAGCCAGATACGGTGCTCAAAACTTGAGTACAATTAACTCACAATATTGAGTACAATTAAGAGTCAAGGGAGAGGGAGACACAGAGACACATTTCTGTCCTGGGCCTCCTCCACTGTCAGAGTGAGGCCCAACACAAACTGGAGGAACAGCACCTCATATTTCACTTGGGCAGTTTACACCCCAGCATTATGAATAACATAACATAAGCAAGTAACCCTTGCTCTCCCTCTCTCTCAATTCCTCCCCTTTCCTATTCTAGGACCAGTCTGTCTGATTAAATCTTATCTCTGTTTGTTTCGTTGTCACCTTCTCCCCGCTAACAATGATCTATCTACATTTTCCTCGAACTTCATAACCTTTGTCTCGTTTTCACACCTTTCACTTCATTATCTCCGTGTCTCTCTCTCCCCCCTCACTCTCAATCTGAAGAAGGGTCACGACCCGAAACGTTACCCATTCCTTCTCACCGATTTGCAGATTTGGGGACAGTTTCTTCCCAGTTATTATCAGGTAACTGAATCATCCTACAACAACCAGAGAGCAGTGCTGAACTACTAACTACCTCTTTGATAGAAACATAGAAAATAGGTGCAGGAGTAGGCCATTCGGCCCTTTGAGCCTGCACCGCCATTCAATATGATCATGGCTGATCATCCAACTCAGTATCCTGTACCTACCTTCTCTCCATACCCCCTGATCCCTTTAACCATAAGGGCCACATCTCACTCCCTCTTAAATATAGCCAATGAACTGGCCTCATCTACCTTCTGTGGCAGAGAATTCCACAGATTCACCACTCTCTGTGTGAAAAATGTTTTTCTCATCTCGGTCCAAAAAGATTTCCCCCTTATCCTTAAACTGTGACCCCTTGTTCTGGACTTCCCCAACATCGGGAACAATCTTCCTGCATCTAGCCTGTCCAACCCCTTAAGAATTTTGTAAGTTTCTATAAGATCCCCCCTCAATCTTCTAAATTCTAGCGAGTACAAGCCGAGTCTATCCAGTCTTTCTTCATATGAAAGTCCTGACATCCCAGGAATCAGTCTGGTGAACCTTCTCTGTACTCCCTCTATGGCAAGAATGTCTTTCCTCAGGTTAGGAGACCAAAACTGTACGCAATACTCCAGGTGTGGACTCACCAAGACCCTGTACAACTGCAGTAGAACCTCCCTGCTCCGAAATTCAAATCCTTTTGCTATGAATGCTAACATACCATTCGCCTTCTTCACTGCCTGCTGCACCTGCATGCCTACTTTTAATGACTGGTGTACCATGACACCCAGGTCTCGTTGCTTTTCCTAATCGGGTTGATGACCCGAAGACTATCCTTGATCAGTCTTTGCTGGTTTTACCTTACACTAAACATTATTCCCTTATCATGTATCTGTACACTGTAAATGGAACAATGGTAATCATGTATAGGAAGGAACTGCAGATGCTAGTTTAAACCGTAGATAGACACAAAATGCTGGCGTAACTCAGCGGGACAGGCAGCATCTCTGAATAGAAGGAATGGGTGACATTTCGGGTCGAGACCCTTCTTTTATCCACAGATGCTCCCTGTCCCGTTGAGTTACTCCAGCATTTTGTGTCTATCTTCGATTATAATCATGTGTTGTCTTTGCGTTGACTGGTTAGCACGCAACAAAAGCTTTTCACTGTATCTCGGTACATACGACAATAAACATAGATAACACAGAATAATAGAAATAGGTGCAGGATGAGGCCATTCGGCCCTTCCAGCCAGCACCGCTATTCAATATGATCATTGCTGATCATCCACAATCAGTACCCCGTTCCTGCCTTCTTCCCCCATATCCCGTAAGAGCTAAATCTAACTCTCTCTTAAAAACATCCAGTGAATTGGCCTCCACTGCCTTCTGTGGTAGAGAATTCCACAGATTCACAACTCTCTGGGTGAAAAAGTGTTTCCTCGTCTCGGTTCTAAATGGCCTACCGCTGATAATTAAACTGTGACCCCTGGTTCTGGACTCCCCCAACATCGGGAACATTTTTCCTGCATCTAGCCTGTCCAATCCTTTAAGAATTTTTTATGTTTCTATAATATATCCTCTCATCCTTCTAAATTCCAGTAAATACAAGCCCAGTCGACCCATTCTTTTATCATATGTCAGTCCCGCCATCCCGGGAATTAACCTGGCGAAAATGTTTAACGAAGAACAGCAGATACTGGTTTTAATTGAAGGTAGACACAAAATCCTGGAATAACTCAGTGGGACAGGCAGTATCTCTGGAGAGAAGGCATGGGTGACGTTTCGGATTTTGAATAAGGGTTTCGGCCCGAAACGTTGCCTATTTCCTTCGCTCCATAGATGCTGCTGCACCCGCTGAGTTTCTCCAGCATTTTTGTGTACTTTCGGATTCGCGACCCTTTTTCAGACCTGATGAACCTATGCAGCACTCCCTCAATAGCAAGAAAACTGAATTGAACTCTCCAGAGATGCTGCCTGTCTCGCTGAGTTACTCAAGCATTTTGTGTCTATCTTCGGTGTAAGCCAGCATCTGCAGTTACCTTAATACACAACGTATTTCAGTGATCAGACTCTGTACAAAATTACAACTCAACTAAACAGGTTGCTGTTTGTGGGAACAAGCGACAGACACAGAATTACGTACCTGGGTTGTGTTCACTGCTCGTGTCTGGAATATCGACTGTCAAACTCTTGTTCTCAGTGGCCGTCACTGTGTGGAGAACACGAATGTGTAGAGGGGAAAATTTACATCAGGAAACTGAAGTAAAATAATGAAGTATTCCTTTATCAGCAAATAGTTAACCCCTTTCATCCCTGATGTGGTATGACTTTGATTTAGTGGAGGGAGTGGTGTAATGTGGGAAGAGTCCCTCACTATCTCTGCAAACCTACTCTGGCTCTGACCCTATTCCTGGTCTCTGTAACCCCCTCCCCACCGGCCCCTACTCCCCTCCCTGTCAAATTGGAGGTATTTAATCTAGTGGGTGTGACAGTCTCCTGTTCCACATCGCCATGTTTAGGGTGCTCATTTGGGCAACACTGCACTGATTCAAGAATTGTGTAGTGATTCTGCACTGCACTGATTCAAGAACTGCAGATACTGGTTTAAATCGAAGATAGACACAAAATGCTGGAATAACTCAGCGGGACAGGCAGCATCTCTGGAGAGAAGGAATGGATGACGTTTCAGGTCTGAAGAAGGGTCTCGACCCAAAACATCACCCATTCCTTCTCTCCAGAGATGCTGCCTGCCCAGCTGAGTTACTGATTCAAGATTGTTTGGATTTGTGCAAGGCAAGTTTGCCCAACTAACCCCGCAAAGTTTTTTAATGAATTAGCAGAGAGTGAAAACCTAGAACAGAGAATAGCACAGCACCGAAACAGGCCCTCCGGCCCACCAAGTCCGCGCCGACCATCGATCACCCGTTCACACACTGGTTCTATGTTTAGTTTAGAGATACAGTGCGGAAACAGACCCTTCGGCCCACCGAGTCCACGCCGACCATCGATCACCCGTTCACACACTGGTTCTATGTTTAGTTTAGAGATACAGTGCAGAAACAGGCCCTTCGGCCCACCGAGTCCGCACCGACCTGCGATCCCGCACACTAACACCATCCGACACACTAGGGACTATTGCACTTATATCAAGCCTATTATCCTACAAACATGTACGTCTTTGGAAACCAAAGATCTTGGAAAAAACCCACGCAGAGAACGTGCAAGCTCTGTACAGACAACTCATGTAGTCGGGATCGAACCTGTGTTGCTGGCGCTGTGAGGCAGCAACTCTACCACTGCTCCACCGTGCCACCCACTTCAGCTTTCCCCCTCTGACCTTAATTTACCCCCGTAGGTTATCCCTAGTGTATGAGTAAGACTCATGGGAAACAGTGAAGTGGCAGGGACTTGAGAGGCCCAAGAGATGACCTCTTGCTTCACGAGGAAGTGGAACAGGAAATTTAGTGCGAAAAATAAAAATGTCCTTTTTTCAGAATTACGGGAAAATATATCCAACAGTTCCCCGAAGCTGATGGTGCAGAAGTCCCTTTATTAATCTAGAAAGCAAAGTGCTGGAGGAACTCAGCGAATCTGCGGAGGGAGTGGACTAGTTTCACCAGTTCCTTGTTTCTACAAACCACAGTTCAGATTGAGTCCCTTCAAAACAGGCCCTTTGGCCCAACTTGCCCACACTGGCCAACATGTCCCAGCTACACTAATCCCACCTGCCCACGTTTGGTCCATATCCCTCCAAACCTGTCCTATCCATGTACCTAGACTCAAAATACTGGAGTAACTCAGCGGGACAGACAGCATCTCTGGAGAAATGGGCGGCGTTTCGGGTCGAGACCCTCTTCAGACCTATCCATGTACCTGTATGTTTCTTAAACGTTGGAACAGTCAATGTTTCAATGACCTCCCCTGGCAGCTTGTTCCATATACCCACCACCGCTTTGTGTGACTAAGTTACGCCTCAGATCACTACTAAATCTTTCCCCCTCTCACCATAAACCTATGTCCTCTGGTCCTCAATTCACCTACTGTGTGTGTCTACCTAATCTATTCCTCTCATGATTTTGTACACCTCTATAAGATCACCCTCATCTTCCTGCACACCAAGGAATTCTCATCCTCTCCCTATAGCTCAAACCATAGAATCCTGGCAACATCCTCATAAATCTTCTCCGTACGCTTTCCGGCTGAAAACATCTTTCCTATCACATGGTGCCCAGCACTGAACACACATATTCTAAATGCGGCCTCACCAACGTCTTATACAACTGCAAGATGACTTCCCAACTTCTACACTATTTGAACTGTATGAGCAGGTGTGAATGGGTCAAAGCCTGGCAAGTGATAGGTGGATACAGGTGAGGGGGTGATCGGCAGATGAGTAGACTAGGAGGGAGTGTCTAGAACCAGAGGCACAGCCTCAGAATTGAAGGACGTACTTTTGGGAAGGCAACAAGGAATAATAATAATAATACATTTTATTTATGGGCGCCTTTCAAGAGTCTCAAGGACACCTTACAAAAATTGAGCATGTAGAGGAAAAGCATGTAAGGGGAATGAAATAAATTGTAGAGACATGACTAGTACACAAAGTAAAGACAGAATTCAATACAAAACACAGTATGAGGCAATTAATGCACAGATGAAAAGGGACGGGGACGTGGGGCTAAGGATAGGCAGAGGTGAAGAGATGGGTCTTGAGGCGGGACTGGAAGATGGTGAGGGACACGGAATTGCGGATCAGTTGGGGGAGGGAGTTCCAGAGCCTGGGAGCTGCCCTGGAGAAGGCTCTGTCCCCAAAACTGCGGAGGTTGGACTTGTGGATGGAGAGGAGACCGGCTGATGTGGATCTGAGGGACCGTGAGGGTTGGTAGGGGGAGAGGAGGTCAATGAGATATGGGGGGGGGGGGGGGCAGATGGTGGAGGGCTTTGTAGGTGAGGATCAGGATTTTGTAGGTGATCCGGTGGGAGATGGGAAGCCAGGGAAGTTGTTTGAGGACTGGAGTGATGTGATGCCAGGATTTGGTATGGGTGATGAGTCGGGCGGCTGCGTTCTGGACCAGTTGGAGTCGGTTGATGTAGGTGGAGCTGATGCCAAGGAGAAGTGAGTTGCAATAGTCCAGTCGGGAGGAGATGAAGGCATGGATGAGTCTTTCAGCAGCGGGCGGTGTGAGAGAGGGTCTGAGTTTGGCGATGTTGCGGAGATGAAAGAAGGAGGTTTTAATGACATGGCGGATGTGAGGCTCAAGGGAGAGGGTGGAATCAAAGATCACGCCAAGGTTGCGGGCCTGGGGAGATGGGGAGACAGTGGTGCCGTGGATGGTGAGAGTGGGGTTATTGATTTTGCTGAGTGTGGCTTTGGAGCCTATGAGGAGGAATTCTGTATTATCGCTGTTGAGTTTGAGGAAATTATGTTGCATCCAGGTTTTTATAGCTGACAAACAGGAGTTGATATGGGAGAGGGGGGGGGGGGGGGGGGTGGGGGGGGATTTGGTGCCAATGTAAATCTGGGTGTCATCAGCGTAACAGTGGAAGTCCAGATTGAAGTGGCGGAGTATCTGACCAAGGGGGAGGATGTAGATGATGAAGAGGAGGGGGCCGAGTACGGAGCCTTGGGGAACGCCTTAAGTGACTGCGGCTGTAGCAGAGGTGTGGTTGTGGAGAGAGATGAAGTGGGATCTGTTGGAAAGGTAGGAACGGAGCCAGCTGAGTGCAGAGCCTTCAATGCCGAGGTATTTGAGTCCGGTGAGCAGGATGTTATGGTTCACTGTATCGAAGACTGCGCTCAGGTCGAGGAGGATGAGGATGTTGAGGGAACCAGTGTCAGCAGAGGTGAGGGGGTCGTTGAGGACTTTGAGGAGAGCAGTTTCTGTGCTATGGAGGGGGCGAAAGCCAGATTGGAGGGGTTCAAGTAGGTTATACGCAAGGACGTGGGAATGAAGTTGCGACGCAACGATACGCTCCAGGGTTTTTGAAAGAAAGGGGAGGTTTGAGATTGGGCGGTAGTTAATGAGAGAGGAGGGATCAAGACCAGGTTTCTTTAAGATTGGTGTAACGGCAGCAGTTTTGAAAGCGGAGGGGACAATTCCTTGGGACAATGAGTTGAAGAGATTAGTGAGGTAGGGGCAGAGAACGGGGAGGCAGGACTTCAACAGGGGAGTGGGGAGAGGGTCGAGGGAGCAGGTAGTGGGTTTGGAAGAGCTGATGAGTTTGGAGATTTCAATAGGGGTGACCAGGTCAAACTGGGAGAGGAAGCAGTGTGGAGGAGGGTTAAGGAGGTCAGTGGAGCTGTTGAAAGGAGGGGCCTTGGTAGGTGGTGGAGTAGATGCTGGGGAGTCGGGCACAGGGGATAAAGATTGATAGATGGTGCTGATTTTATCAGCGAAAAAGTGGAGGAATGAGTTGCAGTGATCCGGAGTAGAGGTAGGGAGAGTGTTGGCACGAGGCTTGAGGAGGTTGCCCACTGTGGAGAAGAGGGTTCTGTGGTTTAGGCAGGGATCGGTGAATATGGAGGAGAGGTAGGCAGATTTTGCAGCAATGAGGGCATCTTTGTAGTCAGTGAGGTGGAGTTTGTAAGCTTCAAGGTGGACTGTGAGAGATGATTTCTTTATAAGTCGTTCGGGTTGGCGACCAGTCTGTTTCAGTTTACGAAGGAAGACTTTCTTTAGTCAGAGGGAGGTAAATCTGTGGAATTCTTTACCACAGAACGTTGTGGAGGCCAAGTCAATAGATATTTTTAAGGTATGAGAATGATAGATTCTTGATTAATGCGAGTGTCAGGGGTTATGGGGCGAAGGCAGGAGAATGGGGTTGAGGGAGAGATAGACCAGCCATGATTCAATGGTGTTGATGGGCCGAATGGCCTAATTCTGCTCCTATCATAAGGTCATAAGGAATAGTAGTACAATGTTCTTTAATTCTGAGGATATGACCTAGACTCTCCCATTTGTGGAAACATCCTCTCCACATCCACTCTATCCAAGTCTTTCACTAATCTGTATGTTTCAATGAGGTCCCCCATCATTCTTCTAAACTCCAGCGAGAACAGGCCCAGTGCTAACAAACGCTTATCATCGGTTAGTGTACTGATTCCTGGGATCATTCTTGTAAGCCTCCTCTGGACTATCTTAGAGTCATCCTTCCTCAGATACGGTGCCCTAAATTACTCACCATATTCCAAAAGCAGCCTTACCAGCGCCTTATAGAGCCTCAACATTATATCCCTGTTTGTGTATATAAGCCCTATAGACAAATATGCTCGCATTGAGTTTGCTCGCTATATTACCATTATCACAATAACTTATGAAGCGGCAGAAACTCGAGCGGCCCAACGACCTCTTGATATATGAGAAAGTAGACAGAAGTTGTGACAGGAAATTTAGTGCTAAAAATGTAAATGTTCTTTCACAGAATGAAGGGAAATGTATCGCAGAGTTCCCCAAAGCTGAGGGTGCATAACACTCCCTTTATTCATTGAGAAAACAAATGCTGGCGGAACTCAGCGGATCTGGGGGGGGGGGGGGGGGGGGGTTAGACACAAAGGGCTGGAGTAACTCAGCGGGACGGGCAGCATATCTCCAGAGAAGGAATGGGAGACGTTTCGGGCCGAGTCCCTTCTTCAGACTGAGAGTCAGGGGAGAGGGAAACGAGAGATATGGACGGTGATGGACGGAATGCATTTCGTTGTCTCTGTACTGTACACTGACAATGACAATTAATATTGAATCTGAATCTGAATCTGAATCTGTGATGTAGAGAGATATAGAACAATGACTGAAAGATGCAAAAAAGCTCACAATGGTAAAGGAAGCAGGCCGTTGTTAGCGGTTTACTATGTGATAATGAGAAGCTGGTGCGACTTGGGTGGGGGAGGGATGGAGAGGAGGAACGCAGGGGTTACTTGAAGTTAGAGAAATCAATATTCATATCAGACAGAGAAGTGGCAAGGGAGCATCGACATTAGTCGGCAGGCCCGTCCGACAGAATTAAAATCTGTCATAAAGTGGTGTTATCACGAGGGTTTACGGTTGAGAGAGTGAATTTAGTTGTAGAAGGAACCGCAGATGGTGGCTGAAACCAATGATAAACACAAAAAGCTGGAGTCACTCAATGGGTCAGTTTAGTTTAGTTTAGAGATACAGTGCAGATACAGTGTGGAAACAGGCCCTTCAGCCCACCGAGTCCGCGATGACCAATGATCACCTGTTCACACTAGGTATGTGTTTAGTTTAGAGGTACATCGTAGAAACAGGCCCTTCAGCCCACCGTGGCCGGGCTGACCAGCGAAGATTCTCTGCATTAGTGCGGCAGCGTAGCGATTGAACTACTGCCTTAGAGTGCGAGAGACCCAGGTTCGATCTTGGCTACGGGTGCTGTCTGTACGGAGTTTGCACGTTCTCTCGGAGAAATGGCAGATGGAGTTTAATCCGTGCAAGAGTGCAATGTTGCACTTTGGGAGGTTGAAGGCACACGGAGAGGGGGTAGTTCCATGGCAAGTCCAATAACAGCATTGTTTGTTTTTAGCACGGAAACAGGCCCTTCGGCCCACCTAATCTTGACTGACTATCGATCACCTGTTCACAAACTAGTTCTAGGTGTAGTTTAGAGATACAGTGTGGAAAGAAGCCCTGTGGCCCACCGTGTCCACGCCGACTAGCGATCCCCGCACTATCCCACACACACTGGGGACAATTTACATTTATATCAAGCCAATTAACCTACAAACCCGTACGTTTTTGGAGTTTGGGAGAAAACTGAAGGTCTTGTGGAAAACACATGCAGGTCACTGGGTGAACGTACAAACTCCATACAAACAAACACACGTAGTCACTATCGAACCCGGTTGTCTGACGCTGTAAGGCGGACGTTCTACTGCTGCGCCAACGACTATGGGTGCTGTCTGGGGCCTGTTTCCACACTGTATCTCTAAACTAAACATAGATAAGGATGTGAACGGGTAATTGCTGGTCGGCACAGACTCTATGGGCTGAAGGGCCTGTTTTCACGCTGTGTCTCTGAATTAAACTACAACTAAACTAGCCGGGACACATCCCACTTTGTCTTTTTCTCTGTCTTCATTCTGGTCTTCTCCTAGTCTGTCCATTGGGTTAGAATGTCCTGGGTTTCTGACAGGGGTACTGAGGAGAGAAAACTGTGCTGTGGGAGTGGTGGTGAGGAGGGAGTGTTGCGGGAGGAGGGAGCCGCTGTAGGGGGAGCGGTGAGGAGAGCAAGCTGCCGGAGGAGCGGTGAGAAGGGAGTGCTCTGTTGTGGAAGGGATGATGATGAAAGAAGCACTGTTCTGTGAGAAGAACTGTTCACCCCTTACCCACAGACACCGCCTGTCCCTCAGTCTCCCTCACAACTCAGACCCTCCTCCCCTCGGTTCCTCACAACAGTCCCTCCTCCCAGGGTCTCAACCCAAATCGTTGCCTATCCATGTCCTCCATAGATGCTGCCTGACCCGCTGAGTTACTCCAGCATTTTGTTTTTTATTTGTAATCCATCACAGTGGCGCAGCGGTAGAGTTGCTGCCTTACAGTGAATGCAGCACCGGAGACCCAGGTTCGATCCCGGCAACGGGTGCCATCTGTACAGAGTTTGTACAATCTCCCCGTGACCTGGAAGATCAGCCATGATCATATTGAATGGCGGTGCAGGCTCGAAGGGCCGAATGGCTTACTCCTGCACTATGTTTCTATGACCTGCGTGGATTTTCTCCGAGATCTTCCGTTTCCTCCCACATGCAGGTTTGTAGGTTAATTGGCTTGGTAAATGTGAAAATTGTCCCTAGTGAGTGCAGGATAATGTTAATGTGCAGGGATCGCTGGTCGGCGCAGACTCGGTGGGCCGAAGGGTGTTTCCGTGCTGTATCTCGAAACTAAAATAAATCATCTGCAGTTCCTTGAATTTCGCCTCCATTTCCTGACGCTGCCCTCACCCTCCCTCCCGCCCACCCACACTCACCGGGGTCCCACACTCACATGCACTCATTGCCACTTCTGGAGCCTCACGGCGGCCGGAGGAGCAGAGACCACGTTGCAAATGCATCGGATATAGACTGGGGAAACAACTCACAACAGCCGCGTATTGATGCAGCGCAGCAGAGGGTGAAGCCAGCCGACCTCAGTCTCATTCTCAAAATATACCTGTGGAATGAAATGGAAGGTGGAAGGATCTAACCAAGGACTTGCTCCCAGAAAGCACATATCTATTTAGATTTCATATGGGGGGGAAACACTCATGTCAGCATCCATCATTAGAAATTGGCAAAAAGGAAAAATAAATATAGGCAGGGAATATTTTCTACAAACCAATGGCAAGCACGTCTTCATAATTCCACTTCACATTCTTATAACGGAGCATCTTCCAGTCACTTATTTCTTCAAACTCTTCCTTGGAAAAATAGCCAGCAATGTCTTTGAAATGGTCAGCATCCTGGAAAAACAAACATTGTACCTGATACATGGTGCATGGTCTGAGAAGGAGCAGCAGCATCTTTCCCGTTCCCGGGCCCCTGAGATGATATTAATCCGGCATCTTCTGCCCGTTCTCCATGTCAAAGTTCCCTGGAGTCTGACCTCTGGGCCCTGTGTCCCAGACATGGTCTCTCTCGTCTCCTTCAGCAACTCCTGGATCTCCCTTCCTGAGCTCAGACACCCACTCCTCCTCTCCTCAACTACACCTCGACTAAACCCCTCGCCTCAATTAAACCCCTCGCCTCAACCAAACCTCACACTTCACTACTAAACCTCGCCTCAACTAAACTTTACCTCACCTCAACTAAACCCCTCAATCACCTCGACCAAACTTCACCTCAGCTAAACGTCACCTCACTAAACATTGCTTCGATTAAACCTCTCGCTTCATCTAAACCTCACCTCAACTAAACCTCAATTAACCCCAACTTCACCTCACATCAATTAAACCCCAACTAAACCTCGCCTCAACTAAACCCCAACTAAACCTCACCTCAACCCCAACTAAACCCCAACTAAACCCCAACTAAACCCCAACTAGACCCCAACTAAACCCCAACTAAACCTCACCTCAACTAAACCCCAACTAAACCCCAACTCAACCCCAACTAAACCCCAACTAAACCCCAACTAAACCCCAACTAAACCCCAACTAAACCTCACCTCAACTAAACCCCAACTAAACCCCAACTAAACCCCAACTAAACCCCAACTAAACCCCAACTAAACCCCAACTAAACCCCAACTAAACCCCAACTAAACCCCAACTAAACCCCAACTAAACCCCAACTAAACCCCAACTAAACCCCAACTAGACCCCAACTAAACCTCACCTCAACTAAACCTCACCTCAACTAAACCCCAACTAAACCTCACCTCAACTAAACCCCAACTAGACCCCAACTAAACCCCAACTAAACCCCAACTAAACCTCACCTCAACTAAACCCCAACTAAACCCCAACTAAACCTCGCCTCAACTAAACCCCAACTAAACCTCACCTCAACCCCAACTAGACCCCAACTAAACCCCAACTAAACCTCACCTCAACTAAACCCCAACTAGACCCCAACTAAACCTCACCTCAACTAAACCCCAACTAGACCCCAACTAAACCCCAACTAGACCCCAACTAAACCTCGCCTCAACTAAACCTCACCTCAACTAAACCCCAACTAAACCTCGCCTCAACTAAACGTCACCCCAACTAAACCCCAATCCCAACTAAACCCCAACTAAACCTCAATTAACCCCAACTAAACCCCAACTAAACCCCAACTAGACCCCACCTCAACTAAACCCCAACTAAACCTCAATTAACCCCAACTAAACCTCAATCCCAACTTCACCCTTCACCCTCCCCCCCACCCAACTAAACCCCAATCCCCACCCCAACTATAAACCATTTATAGCCCCTCCCCCTCCCCCCGGCCGTTGGCGGCTCCTCACGTGACGTGAGCGGCGGCTGCACCCAGAGCGCGGGTCACGTGGACAACTCCAGCCCACGGCGGCAAAAGGCGCCAAAAGCCGTTGGTCGCGAGAGCCGGTGTGGGGGGGGGGCGCACGCACGTTGTCGTTGACGTTGACGTTGACGTGGACGTGGACGTTGACGTTGACGTTGACGATGACGTTGACGTGGACGTGGACGTGGATGTTGACGTTGACGTTGACGTTGACGTTGACGTCGACGTCGAGCCCGTGGCCCGCCCTGCGGCGAACGCGCCTGCGCCACTCTCCACTTCACCCCCCACCCGGCTCTCGCGACCAACGGCTTTTGGCGCCTTTTGGAGCCGCCGCGCACGTGACGTGATCCGCCGCCAACGGGAGAGGGGCTATAAATGGTTTAGTTGGGGGTGAAGTTGGGGGGTAAACGGTGCTCTGGCAATATTCCCTGCTGTTACACAATGACAGGTGAGAGTGGGTCTAGTGGTATGGAGGCCAGTGGAGGAGAGGATAATGAAGGAAATGTTGAGAAGGAGTGGGAAACCGTGGGGACACGGGGTAGCCCCAGGAAGAGCAGCCGTAAAAGAAGGAAAAGCAATATTGGTGGATCGGAGAGTGAAGACAAGGAACCAGAAAAGGAAATTTCGTTAAATGTAGTGGTGAGTTTTGAAGGAGAAGGAGGAGTAAAGAAGATAGAGCCAATGAAGCTGACAAAAATAATCAGAGCCCAGGTTGGGGAAGTAAAGTATGCAAGAGTGCTGGAAGATGGAAACATGCTAATAGGGTGCAACAGTGAGGCTCAAGTTGAAAAGGCAATGAAAATGAACAAGATTGACAAAATCAAAATAATCAAAGTAGTGAGAGTGGGAGAACGGAGGAGGGCAGGGTGTAAAGGGGTTATCTATGGAATCCCTCTCAAAGTCAATATGAGTGAACTGGTTCAGGAACTCAGAAAGAAATGTGAATTAATTATGAGTGCCAAAAGAATGACCAAAGGAGCAAAGAAAGAGGAAACTGAGTCAGTCCTGCTTGAATTCAAGACAGAATCCCTTCCAAAAGTGGTCCATTTTGGATTCATGCGATATAGTGTAAGAGAGTACATACCCAAACCAATGAGGTGCTTCAAATGTCAGAAATTTGGGCATATAGCTAAAATGTGCAAGGGGGCGAGGAAATGCGCAAGGTGTAGTGGGGACCATGAATATGGTCAGTGTGGAGAGGGGGTCAGACCAAAGTGCTGTAATTGTGGAGGAGAGCATAGTGTGGCTTACTGGGGCTGTGAGGTGATGAAACGTGAAGCTGAAGTACAAAACATAAGAGTGAAGGAAAAGGTCTCCTATGCAGAGGCAGCAAAAAAGGCTGACCCTACAAAACAGATGAATGAAAGAAGGATCAGGAGGGAGCAAGATATGGGCATAATGGAAACAATAAAAGAAAAAGAAAAGAGTATATGGAAAGAAAAGAAAAACCTGGTTATATTTATAGCAGGAGTAATAAATGCGACAGCAGAAGTAAAATCCAAATCAGAAAGGATCCAAATCATTGTAAAGGCTGCAGTCCACCACTTGGGCATGGCAGGATTGAAGTGGGAGGAAATACATGATGGTCTCAGTATCCAGGCGAGCCAAGAGTCAACATGTGTGGGCTAATAATATTAATGTTAATCCTACAATGGAATGCAAGAAGCTTGTTAGCCAATGGGCAAGACTTTAAGCAATTCATAGACAGTAGGAAGGAAAAACCAGATGTCGTATGTATCCAGGAAACCTGGTTGAAACCAAGTTTAGATTTTGTTCTATATGATTATGTTGCAGTGAGATGTGATAGGGGAAATGGGGGAGGAGGGGGTTGTGCCACTTTCATTAAAAAAGGGATACCATACAAGGTATTAGGAATTGGGCAGGAACAGGAATATGTGGTAATAGAAGTGTGGTCTGAGAGGAGGAAAATAGTGGTAATAAATTACTATAATCCATGTAAGCGATTAGAGGTCAATAAGTTACAGGAAGTAGAAGGCCAGAGCAAATCTAATGTTATTTGGTGTGGGGACTTTAACGCACATACCTGTAATACATTATGGGGCAGTGGAAAGTCAGATAATAATGGACAGGTAATTGAGGAATTATTAAATGATGGTAATCTAGTATGTCTAAATGATGGAAAGAAGACCAGGGTAGATGTTAGGACAGAGAAGGAGTCTGTGTTGGACCGTACACTTGTTTCTAATAGGATTGCTGCTAAATGTAACTGGGACGTATATGAAAAGGGTACCATAGGAAGTGATCATCATCCTGTGCTATGCAAAATAAATATTACTTTTACTATGAGTAAAGAAAACAGAAGTGGACGATGGGTGTTTGGAAAGGCTAATTGGGAGAAATTTAAGGAGGAAAGTGATAGATATGTAAAACCGATACAAGAAGAGACAGATATAGAAAACTTTGAGAATAAATTGTCAGAAGGTATCAAAAGAGCAGCATTAGTTTCCATACCTAAAAGTAAAGGAAGATCAAAAAGGAAAGCTGTGCCATGGTGGGACAATAAATGTAAAGAGGCAGTGGTGAATAGAAACAGAGCATTCAGATTATTAAAAAGAACTCATAACTACCAACACATGATTAATTACAAACAGGCTCAGGCAATTGTAAGGAGGACTATAAGACAAACAAAAAGAGCATATTGGAGGAAGTATTGTGATTCAATTGGAAACACAACACAGGTAGGGGAGATATGGGGTTGATTAAAAAAATGGAAGGTGATAAAAGGGAGTGGAGTTATACTATCCTAACAAATGGAGATCAAACTGTAGTCTCAAATAAAGACAAAGCAGAACTAATGGTTAACACTTTTAGTAGGGTTCACAGCTCCCACAACTTATCAGATGAAGGAAGAAGAGGTAGGGAAAGAACAAGAGAGGAAAATGTTGAGGCCTTACAAAGGAAAGGTATCACAGAGGACAAGTACAATATTCCATTTAATTTGGGGGAGCTAAAGAGAGCTCTGGCCAAGTGTAAGAACTCAGCCCCAGGGAAGGATGATATTTGCTACATAATGATAAAGCATCTAAGTGAGGAGGGACTCCAAAAGATACTTGCACTATATAACAAGGTGTGGGAAGAAGGGCGAATACCGGAGAGGTGGAAGGAAGCAATCATTGTGCCTATTAGGAAACCAGGGAAAGATGCAAGTAATCCAGTAAATTATAGACCTATAGCTTTAACAGCACACATGTGTAAACTGATGGAAAGAATGGTAAATGAAAGATTAATGCATCTAATGGAAGAAAACGGTATAGTGGCTAATTATCAGAGTGGCTTTAGAAAAGGGAGAGGTACTAATGATCCAGTTCTGTGCTTGGAAGATGATATAAGGAAAGCACAAGTTAAAAAAGAATCTGTTGTTACTGTATTTTTTGATGTAGAGAAGGCTTATGATATGTTGTGGAGAGAAGGTCTTCTAATAAAGCTGCATTTAATGGGAGTGGGAGGAAATATTTTTAACTGGATAATGGATTTTCTTAACGGTAGAAGTATCCAAGTTAAAATAGGGTCAGACATCTCTAGTAAATGTGTAGTCGAGAATGGAACTCCCCAAGGAAGTGCGATAAGCCCGATCCTATTCTCAATCATGATCAATGATATATTTGCAAACATTCAACCAGAGATGGGGCGATCGCTCTTTGCAGATGATGGCAGCCTATGGAGAAAGGGGAAGAATATAGATTTTATCGTGAGAAAAATGCAGCAAGGGATAGCCCAGGTGGAAGAGTGGGGAGTGAAATGGGGTTTTAAATTCTCTATAGAGAAGACAAAGACAATGGTTTTCACAAGGAAGGAAATTAAAGAGGATGTCCGGTTAAAACTATACGGCAACAATTTGGAAAGAGTAAAAGATTTCCGTTTCCTGGGAGTCCATTTTGACTCCAGATTAACGTGGAGGGTCCACATTACAAAAATAATTGGAAAATGCAAAAAAGCCATCAATGTAATGAGATGCTTAGCAGGTTTAGAGTGGGGAGAAGATATATTATATCTTAAACATATCTATGTATCACTGATCAGATCCAGACTAGAGTATGGCAGTATAGCTTATGGATCAGCATCTAAGTCAGTGTTGTCCGAGTTGGACAAAGTCCAAGCGGAAGCTCTAAGAATCTGTATAGGAGGTGTGCGGACGTCACCTGTATGTGCACTACAGGTGGAAACTGGGGAGATACCGTTGAGACTGCGCCGCAGACAACTAATGGCTAATTACTGGCTAAGCCTTAAGGGTCATGGAGAGAACCACCCAACAAAACAGGTAGTACAGGAGTGCTGGGAGAGAGGGGTGGCTCAGTCTGGAAGCTTCGGCTGGGCTGGAGGAGGTGTGGCAAGGGACATGGAAGTAGAGGACAAAGAGTTCTGCCCTGCAGTATTGTGGCCATCTGTCCCAATATGGTTACTGAACATCCCAAAAGTTGATCTGGAGATATGGGAGGCAAAAAGGAGGGAAAAAAATTCGGACCTAAAAACAGAATACCATAACCATATATATAATAGATACAGGGAACACCTCTTAATCTTCACAGATGGATCAAAGGACCCAGTAGCTGAAACAACAGGGGCAGCTGTGGTAGTGCAAGGGATGAATGTTGGGATTTGCAAAAGAACAAATAACTATTTGGCAGTGTATACAGTGGAACTGTACGCTATTTTGATGGCAGTTCGGTGGATAGAACAGGTGCAACCATGCAAAGTATTAATATGTAGCGACTCATTGTCTGCAATCCAGAGTATTGGGTCTGGTGCATCCCATAGGCGGCCTGACCTAGTGTATGAAATTCTACTACTATTAAGCCAAGTAACAAGGAAGGGCAGTGACGTGACTTTGTTGTGGGTCCCAGCACACATTGGTGCGCTAGGAAATGAAAAAGTGGATAAATTAGCAAAAGAGGCCGTTAAAAAAGAGAACATAGAGGTAAACTTACAATTATCCAAATCTGAAGGAAAACACATTGTGTGGAAGAAAATAAATCAGGAATGGCAACAATACTGGGAACAGGAGACAAAGGGGAGACACCTCTATTCGCTACAAAATAGAGTGGGCATTACAGCAAGAAGAGGGGGGAACAGGAGAGAACAGGTAGTATTAGCAAGATTGAGGATAGGACACACTCACCTGAACAGCACATTAAAAATGTTGGGAAAACACCCTACTGGGCTGTGTGAGGAATGCCATCAGCCGGAAACAGTTCAGCATGCTCTAGTTGCATGTAGAAGATATGAAACAGAAAGAAGAGTTTTGATCAGTGAAATGAAGAAAATTGGAATGACAGATATATCAGAAAAGAACATTCTAGAGTATGGAGGGGAAGGAAAAGGAGTAAAGGTGTTGTTTAATTTCTTGAGGGCCTCTGGCCTTATAACAAGGATATAATGTAAAGACATGAGGACTGTGGAGTGAAGCCAGAAGGTGGCAGCAATGCAACATTGTGGATGCCGGCTGCCGTAAAACTCCAAAGAAGAAGAAGAAGAAGAAGAAGAAGTTGGGGTGAAGTTTAGTCAACGTGAGGTTTAGATGAAGCGAGGGGTTTAATCAAAGCAAGGTTTAGTCAGGTAAGTATTTAGCTGAGTTGTGCTTTAGCTGAGGTGAAGCTTAGTCGAGGTGATTGAGGGGTTTAGATGAGGTGAAGTTTAGTTGAGGTGAAGTTTAGTTGAGGTGAGGTTCATTAGTTGAGGTTTAAGAAAGAACTGCAGGTGCTGGGAAAATGGAAGGTTGACAGAAATGCTGGAGAAAGTCAGCAGGTGAGGCAGCATCTATGGAGAGAAGGAATAGGTGAAGCTTCGGGTCGTTGCTATAGACGGCGGTGGAGGCCACAAGTCCGTGGGTATTTTTAAGGCAGAGATAGATAGATTGTTGATTAGTGCGGGTGTCAGGGGTTATGGGGAAAAGGCAGGAGAATGGGATTAGGGGAGAGAGATAGATCAGACGTGATTGAATGGCGGAATAGACATGTGGGCCGAATGGACGTATTCTGCTCCTATCACTTATCACCTGTCTCCAAAGTGGCTGTTTCCATTTCTATAGAACAGGGACCAGGAATCTCTGGGAGATCTACTTACTGTTGTGGTTTAGAAAGTGTCTCTGATCTCGAGTGTTCTTGTGAGCAAGATTTGTTGTTTATTTGTCTTTCTGTAAAAATTGGGTCCCAGCCTGCCCCAACCTCTCCCTGTTCCCGATGTTGGGGGAATCCAGAACCAGGGGCACAGTTTAAGAATAAGGAGTAAGCCATTTGGAACGGAGACGAGGAAACACTTTTTCTCACAGAGAGTGGTGAGTCTGTGGAATTCTCTGCCTCAGAGGGCAATGGAGGCAGCTTCTCTGGATGCTTTCAAGAGAGAGTTAGATAGTACAATTAAAAATTGCGGAGTCAGGGGATATGGGGAAAAGGCAGGAACGGGGTACTGATTGTGGATGATCAGCCATGATCACATTGAATGGCGGTGCTGGCTCGAAGGGCCAAATGGCCTCCTCCTGCATCTATTGTTTAACACGGTGCCCAGAGCTGAACACAATGCTCTAAATGCGGCCTCACCAACGTCTTGTACAACTGCAACGTGACTTCCCAACTTCTGTACCCAATACTTTGTGCCTTCTCAGATATACCAAATGGAGATACAGTCTTAGATACATAGAGAATGGGTGCAGGAGTAGACCATTCGGCCCTTCAAACCAGCACCAGCAATTAACCTGGTGATCCTACGCTGCACTCCCATAACAGCAAGAATGTCCTTCCTCAAATTTGGAGACCGAAGCCGCACACAATACTCCAGATGTGGTCTCACCAGGGCCCTGTGCAACTGCAGTAGAACCTCTTTGCTCCTGTACTCAAATCCTCCCGCTATGAAAGCCAACATGCCATTTGCTTTTTTCACTGCCTGCTGTACCTACATGCTTATTTTCAGTGACTGATGTACAAGGACACACAGGTCTCGATGGACCTCCCCTTGTCCTAATCTGACACCATTCAGATAATAATCTGCCTTCTTGTTCTTGCCACCAAAGTGGATAACCTCACAATAATCGACATTAAACTGTATCTGCCATACATCTGCCCACTCACCCAACCTGTCAAAGTCGCCCTACATCCTCAAAGCATTCCTCCTCGCAGCTCACACTGCCACCCAGCTTTGTGTCATCCGCAAACTTGGAGATGTTACATTTAATTCCCTCCTCTAAATAGTTAATATAGTCATAGAGTGATACAGCATGGAAACAGGCCCTTCGGACCAACTTGCCCACACTGGCCAACATGTCCCAGCTGCACTAGTCCCACCTGCCTGCGTTTGGCCCATATCCCTCCAAACCTGTCCTATCCATGTGCCTGTCCAACTGTTTCTTAGTCCCAGCCTCAACTACCTCCTCTGGCAGCTCATTCCATACACCGACCACCCTCTGTGTGGAAAAGTTACCCCTCAGATTCCTATTAAATCTTTTCCCCTTCACCTTGAACCTGTGTCCTCTGGTCCTTGATTCCCCAACTCTGGGCAAGAGACTTTGTGCGTCTACCCGATCTATTCCTCTCATGATTTTATACATGATTTTATATATTGTAAATAATAATAGTGTTCCCAGCACCGAGCCTTGCGGCACCCCACTAGTCACTGCCTGTCATTCTGAAAAGGACTATTTAATTACTACGGAGTGGGAAAGAACTGCAGATGCTGGTTTAAATCGAAGGTAGACACAAAGTGCTGGAGTAACTCAGCGGGTCAGCCAGCATCTCTGTAGAGAACGCGGACAGGTACAAAGTGCTGGAGAAACTCAGCGGGTCAGGCAGCATCTCTGGAGAAAAGGAATGGCCAAAGTTTCGGCTCGAGACCCTTCTTCAGACTGATGTCGGGGGTGGGGGGGGAGCGGGTCAGAGATAGAATGTAGTCGGAGACAGTAAGACTAGTGGGAGAACTGGGGAGGGGATGGAGAGAGAGGGAAACAAGGCCTACCTGAAGTTAGAGAAGTCAATGTTCATACCGCTGGGGTGTAAACTGCCCAAGCGAAATATGAGGGGCTGTTCCTCCAATTTACGCTGGGCCTCACTCTGCCAATGGAGGAGGCCCAGGACAGAAAGGTGGGATTGGGAATGGGAGGGGGAGTTGAAGTGTTTGGCAACCGGGAGATCAGGTAGGTTTAGGCGGACTGAGCGGAGGTGGTCAGCGAAACGATCTCCGAGCCTGCGTTGGTCTCATCGATCAGTTTAGTTAGGCTGTGGGCTGAGGAGCTTTATTCCAGTGTTTCGTGACCCAGGTCAAAGAACTACATGAAATTTTCACACATTGTGTACACATATTATCTAAATCACCCCCTGAAACCCGTCATGAACAAGACTTTTATTAAATTAGAGAAAATACAGAAAATGTTGGGGTATTTTTAGTCTAATTAAAGCACGTTTAACATTGAGTTGTATGCCAGTCACGCACTTTGTTTCAGGCTAGCTAGGCAGGGAGCACACAACATGGCTGAGAGGACTTGACTGATGCCTGTTTTACTGGAGATTCCGATGAAGGTTCTTTCTAGTTCTGTGGAATACATGTCGTGGAAACTTGCAGCAGGGTAAATGAATTTAGTAAGAAAAGCATTAAGAAGTATGAAGAATGTGCTGCTAAGTGGATAGAAGTGGAAGAAAGCCTTGAAAGCAAAGTTGCTGCTGAGGTGCTGCCACACAAAGAAGACAGCCAGGAATCAACTCTAACTGAAAGGTAAGATCTAAAGTCTGAATTTATGAAAATCTATTTGTATGGACTTTAATTCATTTAATTGCACCCTTTTTATAATGTGAAAAAAATGAGATTTGGAGGCTGTACATTCATTCACTCACTCACTCACTCACTCATTCATTCATTAACTCATTCATGAAGTTGGGGGCCTAAACTATGTGTATCCATAACACAAGGTAAATTAAACATTTTCACTAATGCCAGCTTGTTGTAGTGTAATAAGTATTTGACATCTAATCTCGGAGCTGCCTGCGATAACAAAAAGTGCTCCGACCGCGGGGCCCAGGTACTTAATATAGTGAAGCCGCGGTCTCAATTAAGAAGCGTCCGATTCGCGAATGCGGAGCCACGGGGTGTGTTTGGATCATCTCCGTCGGGGGGGGGGGGGGGGGGGGGGGGGAGGCCGTACATACTGCCGTCCGCAGCAGCCAATTTCCAGGCCACGACAACGGGAGAAAAACGGAGGGATATTGATCGCACTTTATAGGCTTCCATTGGAGTGAGAAATGGTCAGAAATAGTTGATGTTTCTGTCTAAATGAATTGGTGATATGTGAACTTGAACTATTTTTTCTATGGTAGTAACCTATTGTTATTCTCATTAACATTAAGAAGATGTTGAAATTTTATGAATTGAAGTCGATGCAGACTTAATGACTATGAGATTTTTTTTCTGTAGCCTCTGCCTGACCCTCCACTTGAACTAACTTATCAATGATAGTAAATCACAGTGGAAGTCTCATTGACATTAAATAGAGGTTGACATTTTATGATTTGAAGTCCATGCAGACCTAAGTAATATGAGATTTTTTTTCTGCAGCTTCTGCCCCTCTACTCTTCAGAGCCTGTCCACACAAAAGTGTTGTGTGTGGAAATGCACTGTGCTTTAATGAACACTAATTTGATAATTTGCAGACTTGCCATCCCATCTACCTGGACATGCATAAATGTTTAATTTCCTCATTGATATGTCGATATTGTCTTACATAATATAAAACATGAAAAGATGTAAAATACTCCCTGGCATTCAGTGGGGTTGAGTAAAGGAAGGAACCCACAAGAACTGCCCTAACCCATTAATTAGGCTGGTTCAGGAGCAGGACCTCTGCCACGGTGTCATTAAAAAAACACACAATTATATTCATCATATTATTTTTATATAATATAATTATACTTAATTATATATGACTACAGTCATATTTACAAGATATATATATATATATATTGGCATAATATATATAGTTTAAATGGACTGCAACATGGAAATAGGCTGCCCGTGGTGCAATGTGGGCATTGACCACTAGATGGCGGTTACTTCCCCGATCTCATTTTCTAATTAGTTTATTAATTAATGTGCAACTTTTGGCAATGACGGGTTATGACTTCTTAATTATATTTCAACTAAATCTGTGGAAAATGTTATGTAGTTCTGTGACTTGGGTCACAAAAACTGATTTCTAGACACATTTTTGATGCTCGGCCCACATCCTAAGTTTATTGCCACTTGTACCTAGATACAATGAAAAGCTTTTGTTGCGTGCTAACCAGTCAGCGGAAAGACAATACATGTTTACAAGCAAGCCATTTACAATGTATAGATTACATGATAAGGGAATAATGTTTAGTTATAAGGTGGTAAGGGTCATAAGGGGTATGAGCAGAATTAGGCCATTTGGCCCATCAAGTCTCCTCTGCCATTCAATCGTGGCTGATCTATCTCACCCTCCTATCCCCATTCTCCTGCCTTCTCCCCATAACCCCTGACATCCGCACTAATCAACAATCTATCTATCTCTGCCTTAAAAATATCCACTGACGTGGCCTCCACCGCCATCTGTGGCACAGAATTTCACAGATTCACCAACCTCTGGCTCCTTCCTAAAGGAATGTCCATTAATTCTGAGGATGTGCCCTCTGGTCCTAGACTCTCCCACTAGTGGAAACATCCTCTCCACATCCACTCTATCCAGGCCTTTCACTATTCAGAAAGTTTCAATGAGGTCCCCTTTCATTCTTCTAAACTCCAGCGAATACAGGCCCAGTGCCGACAACCGCTCATCATCCATTAAGCCACTCATTCCTGGGATCGTCCTTACACTTAAGTGCAAGGGAAAGACCGATCAAGGATATTCCGAGGGTCACCAATGAGATAGATAGTAGTTCAGGACTGCTCTCTGGTTGTGCTATGATGGTTCAGTTGCCCAATAACAGCTGGGAAGAAACTGCCTCTGAATCTGGAGGTGTGTGTGTTCGTTTTCACACTTCTGTACCACTTGCCCGATGGGAGAGGGGGAGAAGAGGGAGTGACCGGGGGTGAGACTGGTCCTCTATTATGCTGCTGGCCTTGCCGAGGCAGCTTGAGGTGTAGATGGAGGCGATTCAAGGGAGTCTTGTGGAGAGTTTGGGTTTGCGGATGACACAAAGCTGGGTGGCAGTGTGAGCTGCGATGAGGATGCAGGGTGACTTGGACGGGTTGGGTGAGAGGGCAGATGCATGGCAGATGTAGTTTAATGTGTATAAAGGTGAGGTTGACCACTTTGGTGGCAAGAACAGGAAGGCAGATTACTCTCTGAATGGTGTCAGTTTAGGAAAAGGGGAAGTACAACGAGACCTTGGTGTCCTTGTACATCAGTCGCTGATCAGGCTATTAAACACAGCAACAAATAAGCTCTGAGCTCTGAACTGCAAAACACTATAATTACTGTACTATATTCGTTATTCATTGAACATTTCTCTTCCCCCGTTATGTATTATGTTGACATATTTACATATTCTGTTGTGCTGCCACAAGTAAGAATGTCATTGTCCCATCCAGGTCAATAGACAATTGCAAATAGGTGCAGGAGGAGGCCTTTCGACCCTTCGAGCCAACACCGCCTTTCAATGTGATCATGGCTGATCATCCACAATCAGTACCCCGTTCCTGCCTTCTCCCCATATCTCCTCACTCCGCTATTTTTAAGAGCCCTATCTAGCTCTCTCTTGAAAGCATCCAGAGAACCGGCCTCCACCGCCCTCTGAGGCAGAGAATTCCACAGACTCACAACTCTCTGTGTGATAAAGTGTTTCCTCGTCTCCGTTCTAAATGGCCGACCCATTATTCTTAAACTGTGTGTGTGGCCCCTGGTTCTGGACTCCCCCAACATCAGGAACATGTTTCCTGCCTCTAGCGTGTCCAAACCCTTAACAATCTTATATGTTTCAATAAAATCTTCTCTCATCCTTCTAAATTCCAGAGTGTACAAGCTCAGCCGCTCCATTCGCTCAGCATATGACAGTCCCGCCATCCCGGGAATTAACCTTGTAAACCTACGCTGGGCTCCCTCAATAGCAAGACATATGACAATAAAACACTCTTGAATCTTGACTAGTAAGCATGCAGGTACAGCAGGCAGTGAAGAAAGCTAGTGGCATGTGGGCCTTCATAGTGAGAGGATTTGAGTATAGGAGCAAAGGGGTCCTTCTGCAGTTGTGCAGGGCCCTGGTGAGACCACACCTGGAGTATTGTGTGCAGTTTTGGCCTGTTGGTCTTCATAACAAGAGGAGTTGAGTATAGGAGTAAAGAGGTCTATACTCTTGGCACGAATATTAAATCTAGTTTAGTTTGTTGTCACATGCACCGAGTTACAGTGAAAACTATTTTCAGCTGCGTGCGAACCAGCCAGTGGAAAGACTGTACATGATTACAATCTAGCCCGCCCGCCCGCTGAGTTTGGTTCAGTTCTGAGATACAGTGCGGAGACAGGCCCTTCGGCCCACCGAGTCCGTGCCGACCGGTGATCGCCCGTTCACACACTACTTTAGTTTAGAGATACAGCACGGACACAGGCCCTTCAGCCCACCGAGTCCGTGCCGACCAGCGATCGCCTGTTCACACACTAGTTTAGTTCAGAGATACAGCGCGGAAACAGGCCCTTCGACCCACTGAGTCCGTGCTGACCAGCGATCGCCCGTTCACACACTAGTTTAGTTTAGAGATACAGCACGGAAACAGGCCCTTCGGCCCACCGAGTCGGCGCCGACCAGCGATCCCTGCACACTAACACTAACCTACACATACACTAGGGGACAATTTACAATCTTTACCAGAAGCCAATTAATCTACAAACCCGCACGTACGTCTTTGGAGTGTGGGAGGAAACCGGAGCGCCCGGAGAAAACCCACGCAAGTCACAGGGGAGAGAGAAAGAGCAAACTCCATACAGACAGCACTCGTGGTCGGGATGGAACCCGGGTACTCTGGCGCCGTGAGGCAGCAGCTCTACCCGCTGCACCACCGTGACGGCCTACTACATATTGAGCAGACGGGGAGAAACTGTCCCTCAATCTGGAGGTGTGTGTGCGTTCGTTTTCACACTTCTGTGCCTCTTGCCCAATGGGAGAGGGGAGTGACCGGGGTTGAGACTGGTCCTTGATTATGCTGCTGGTCTTGCTGAAGCAGCGTGAGGTGTAGATGGAGGCGATGGAAAGGAGAGGGAGTGACCGGGGGTGAAACTCGTTCTTGATTTTGCTGCTGGCCTTGCCAGGCATCTAACCTGACCCGCTGAGTTACTCCAGCACTTTATACATGTCCACGTTCTCCACAGAGATGCTGCCTGACCCGCTGAGTTACTCCAGCACTTTGTACCTGTCCACATTTCTCCACAGAGATGCTGCCTGACCTGCTGAGTTACTCCAGCACTTTTTGTCTCTTTTTTTGGTAAACCAGCATCTGCAGTTACTTGTTTCCATTTCTGTGGAAACTTCCTTGAGCAGGGCTGGGTCTCTATTCCTTGGAGTGCAGGAGGTTGAGGGGTGATCTTATAGAGGTGTACAAGATCATGAGAGGAATCGATCGGGTAAACGCACAGAGTCTCTTGCCCAGAGTAGGGGAATCGAGGACCAGAGGACACGGGTTCAAGGTGAAGGGGGAAAGATTTAATAGGAATCTGAGGGGTAACTTTTCCACACAGGTGGCTGTATGGAACGAGCTGCCGGAGGAGGTAGTTAAGGCTGGGACTATCCAAACGTTTAAGAAACAGTTGGACAGGTACATGGATAGGACAGGTTTGGAGGGATATGGGCCAAATGCGGGCAGGTGGGACTAGTGTAGATGTGGCATGTTGGCCGGTGTTGGACTAGTGTAGCTGGGGCATGTTGTCGGGGTGGGACTAGTGTAGATGGGACATGTTGGTCGGGGTGGGACTAGTGTAGATGGGGCATGTTGGTCGGGGTGGGACTAGTGTAGATGGGGCATGTTGGTCGGGCAGGTGGGACTAGTGTAGATGGGGCATGTTGGTCGGGGTGGGACTAGTGTAGATGGGGCATGTTGGTCGGGGTGGGACTAGTGTAGATGGGGCATGTTGGTCGGGCAGGTGGGACTAGTGTAGATGGGGAATGTTGGTCGGGGTGGGACTAGTGTAGATGGGGCATGTTGGTCGGGGTGGGACTAGTGTAGATGGGGCATGTTGGTCGGGGTGGGACTAGTGTAGCTGGGACATGTTGGCCGATGTGGGCAAGTTGGGCCGAAGGGCCTGTTTCCACCCTGTATCACTCTATGACTATGACCTTGCTTTTCCAGTTTTCTACCCTCTATTCCCCCAGTCTGAAGAAGGGACTCAATCTGAAATGTTGTTTGTGGAAACGAGGAGCTGGAGACACTAGTCCACTCCCTCCGCATATCCGCTGAGTTCCTCCAGCACTTTGCTTTCTTGATTTATAACGGGACTGTCCTGCACCCTCAGCTTTGGGGAACTGTTCGATACATTCTCTCTTCATTCTATAAAAAGAACATTTTTATTTTTCCCACTAAATTTCTTGTTCCTATAGCTGTCCACTCCTCTGGACCTCTCTAGTCTCTGCAACTTCACTGTTTCCATGACTCTTACTCATACACTAGGAATAACCTACGGGGGTAAATTAAGGTCAGAGGGGGAAAGCTGAAAGGTACAGCACGGTGGCACAGCGGTAGAGTTGCTGCCTCACAGCGCCAGAGACCCGGGTTGGATCCCGACTACATGCATTGTATGTACAGAGCTTGGACGTTCTCCCCGTGACCTGCGTGGTATTTCGCCGAGAGCTTCGTTTCCTCCCACACTCCAAAGACGTACGGGATTGTAGGGTAATAGGCTTGCTGTAAATGTAAAATTGTCCCTAGTGTGCGGGATCACAGGTCGGCATGGACTCGGTGGGCTGAAGGGCCTGTTTCTGCACTGTATCTCTAAACTATACATAGAACCGGTGTGTGAATGGGCGATCGATGGTCAGCACTGACTCGGTGGGCTGAAGGGCCTGTTTCCGCGCTGTATCTCTAAACTTAATGAGATCTAAAATGTGTGGGGATCGTTTTTTACCCAGAGAGTGATGGTGGAGGCAGTGATGATGGTGGTGTTTTGGTGGCCTTTAGATAGGCACATGGACATGCAGGGAATGCAGAGTTCCAGATTATGTTCAGGCAAAGGAGATTAATTTGGCATCATGTTCGGCACAGACATTGTGGGCCGAAGGGCCTGTTCCTCTACCATGCTGTTCTCTGTTCTAGGTTTTCACTCTCTGCTAATCCATTATAAACCTTTGTGGAGTTAGTTGGGCAAACCAGTCTTGCACAATTCCAGACATTCTTGAATCAGTAACTCAGCGGGTCAGGCAGCATCTCTGGAGAGAAGGAATGAGTGATGTTTCAGGTCGAGACCCTCCTTCAGACCCGAAACGTCACCTTCTCTCCAGAGATGCTGCCTGTCCCGCTGAGTTACTCCAGCATTTTGTGTCTATCTTCGATTTAAACCAGTTTCTGCAGTTATTTCCCACACATTTCTGGAATCAGTGCAGTCTTGTTCAAATGAGCACCCTATTTGATAGGGAGGGGAGTAGGGTCCGGTGAGTGTTATAGAGATCTGGGATAGGGTCAGAGCCCGAGTAGGTTTGCAGAGATAGTGAAGGACTCTTAGAAACTTACAAAATTCTTAAGGGATTGGATAAGCTAGATGCAGGAAGATTGTTCCCGATGTTGGGGAAGTCCAGGACAAGGGGTCACAGTTTAAGGATAAGGGGGAAATCCTGTAGGACCGAGATGAGAAAAACATTTTTCACACACAGAGTGGTGAATCTCTGGAACTCTCTGCCACAGAAGGTAGTTGAGGCCAGTTCATTGGCTATATTTAAGAGGGAGTTAGATGTGGCCCTTGTGGCTAAAGGGATCAGGAGGTATGGAGAGAAGGCAGGTACAGGATACTGAGTTAGATGATCAGCCAAGATCATATTGAATGGTGGTGCAGGCTCCAAGGGCCGAATGGCCTCTACTCCTGCACCTATTTTCTATGTTTCTATGTTTCCCACATTACAGCACTCCCTCCACTAAGTCAAAGTCATGCCCCATCAGGGATGAAAGGGATAACTATTTGCTGATATTTTTTTAACCGTTTCCTGATGTAAATTCCCCTCTACACATTCGTGTTCTCCACACAGTGACGGCCACTGAGGACAAGTTTGTCAGTCGATACACCAGAGACAAGTAGCGGACAGAGCCCAGGTACGTAATTCTGTGTCTGTTGCTCGTTCCCACAAACAACCACCTGTTTAGTTGAGTTGTGAAATTGTACAGAATCTGATCACTGAAATACTTTGTGTATTATGGTAACTGCGGATGCTGGTTTACACTGAAGATGGACACAAAGTGCCGGAGTAACTCAGCGGGACAGGCAGTATCTCTAGAGAGTTTAGTTTAGTTTTCTTGCTGTTGAGGGAGTGCAGCGTAGGTTCACCAGATCTGAAGAAAGGTCTCGACCCGAAACATCACCCATTCCTTCTTTCCAGATATGCTGCCTGTCCCGCTGAGTTACTCCAGCAATTTATGTCTACCTTCAATTTAAACCAGCATCTGCAGTTCTTTCCTACACATTTTCATTAGGTTAATTCCCGGGATAGCAGGACTGACTAATGATGAAAGAATGGGTTGACTGGGCTTGCATTCACTGGAATTTAAAAGGATGAGAGGGTATCTTATAGAAACATATACAATTCTGAAGGGATTGGACAGGCTCGATGCAGGAATAAAAATCCCGATGTTGGCGGAGTCCAGAACGGGCTAACGGTATCAAGGGATATGTGGAGAAAACAGGGCCTTCTCCTGCACCTATTTTCATTTATTCTATGTTTTCTATGTTTATTCTCATGTGTACCGAGATACAGCAAAAAGCTTTTGTTGCGTGCTAACTAGTCAGCGGTCAGATAACACATGATTACAATCAAAGATAGACACAAAATGCTGGAGTAACTCAGCGGGACAGGCAGCATCTCTGGATAGAAGAAGGGTCTCAACCTGAAATGTCACCCATTCCTTCTCTCCAGAGATGCTGCCTGTCCTGCTGAGTTACGCCAGCATTTTGTGTCTATCTACGGTTTAAACTAGCATCTGACGTTCCTTCCTATACATGATTACAATTGTTCCATTTACAGTGTACAGATACATGATAAGAGAATAATGTTTAGTGTAAGCTAAAATCCAGCAAAGACTGATCAAGGATAGTCTTAGGGTCATCAAAGAGGTAGTTAGTAGTTCAGCACTGCTCTCTGGTTGTGGTAGGATGATTCAGTTACCTGATAACAGCTGGGCAGAAACTATCCCCGATTCTGAAAATCAGTGAGAGAAAATGGGTGACGTTTCGGGTCGAGACCCTTATTCAGACTGAGAGTGAGGGGAGAGGGAGACTCGGAGATAAGGAAGTGAAAGGTGTGAAAACGAGACAAAGGTTATGAAGTTCCAGGAAAATGTAGAATAGATCATTGGTGGCGAGGAGAGGGTGACAACGAAACAAACAGATAACGTTTAATCAGGAGGAAAGTCAGACTGGTCGTAGAATAAGAAAATGGAGGGATGGACAATAGACAATAGATGCAGGAGGAGGCTATTCGGCCCTTCCAGCCAGCACCGCCATTCAATGTGATCATGACTGATCATCCACAATCAGTACCCCGTTCCTGCCTTCTCTCCATATTCCTTAACTCTGCTATCCCTAAGAGCTCTATCTAACTCTCTCTTGAACGCATCCAGAGAACAAGCCTCCACCGCCCTCTGAGGCAGAGAATTCCACAGACTCACAACTCTGTGTGAAAAAGTTTTCCCTCAACTCCGTTCTAAATATAATATAATATATATATTATTATTATTATTATTATTATTATTATTATTATTATTATTATTATTATTATTATTATTATTATTATTATTATTATTATTATTATTATTATTTTATTATTATTATTATTATTATTATTATTATTATTATTAAAGCTTTATTTCAGACACAGGTCCATATAACACATAAAACAGTACAAAGAATTACAAAGATACATTAAAAAATTGCATATTAGCCTAAAATATATATAAGCTATTGCACCAATTCCGTCTTAGCCTAGAAGTGAATCTATAGCAGCTTTTCAGAGGGCTGACTAGGGCTTCAATTATGTGGTTCTCTGATTTGTCCAGGCGACACATAAAACTAAACATCAGCTGTCTTAAGAGTGCCTCACAGGTTGGCAATCTAGTGGACACAAATAATTGACTGGCACTATGCCACCTAGGGACACGAAGTAGCAACCTCATTGCATCATTGTATGCAACCTTAAGCCTCTGCATACTCTTTTTCTTATAATTAGACCACAATTGAGCAGTATATAACGGTGTGATGTAGGTTCTGAACAGGGAACACTTCACAGAATCAGAGCACATATAAAACTTCCCTATAAGCATGTTGGCTTGAAGATAAAATTTACAGCGCTGTCGGTAGAGGTCTTTGTCATCCTTCCAGTCATCAGATATGACATGACCTAAGTATTTAATTTCCTCACACACAGCAAGAGGACTGTCTGACAAATAAAAGGTCGGAAAAGTTGATTCCCTGTCCTCAGCGCCTCTAATTACCATTATGCAGCTTTTCTTAGCGTTATACTTAATGTCATAATCAAGGCCATACTGAGAGCACACCTTCAACATCTGCTGCAGCCCAGCACTATATGGACAGAGCAGGAACAGGTCATCTGCATACATCAGATGATTAACAATAGTGTTGCCCACAAGACAGCCAGTTTTTAGCCTATTTAACTGATTTGACAATTCGTCCATATAAACATTTAATAAAATAGGAGACAAAATTCCTCCTTGCCGCACTCCGTTACTAACACAGAATGGAGCAGATACAACATTGTCCCATTTAACGTGAAACGTTTGATGGGCATACCAGAACACTAAGATTCTCACTAAGAATTTAGGGGCACCTCTATTTGGCTTCCCACTTATTATTAAACTGTGGCCCCTGGTTCAGGACTCCCCCAACATTGGGAACCTGTTTCCTGCCTCTAGCATGTTCAAACCCTTAACAATCTTATATGTTTCAATAAGATCCCCTCTGATCCTACTAAATTCCAGAGTATACAAGCTCAGCCGCTCCATTCTCTCAGTGTATGACAGTCCCGCCATCCCGGGAATTAACCTGGTGAACAAACGCTGCACTTCCTCAATAGCAAGAATGTCCTTCCTCAAGTTTGGAGAGCAAAACTGCACACAATACTCCAGGTGTGGTCTCACTAGGGCCCTATACAACTGCAGGAGGACCTATTTGCTCCTTATACTCAACTCCTCTTAAGAGAGGGAAAGCAAGAGTAACTTGAAGTTAGAGAAGTCGATATTCATAACGCTGGGGTGTAAGCTGCCCAAGTGAAATCTGAGGTGCTGTTACTCCAATTTGCGTTGGCCTCACTCTGACAATGGAGGAGGCCCAGGTCAGAAAGGTATCTGTGTCTCCCTCTCCCCTGACTCTGTCTGTATTGTACTCAACTGCGTGAGAGTAACCCATCTTGCTCTGCTATAAAATCTTTGATCTAGACTAGTCCCACCCCGACCAACATGCCCCATCTGCACTAGTCCCACCCCGACCAACATGCCCCATCTACACTAGTCCCACCCCGACCAACATGCCCCATCTACACCAGTCCCACTCCGACCAGCATGCCCCATCTACACCAGTCCCACCTCGACCAACATGCCCCATCTACGCCAGTCCCACCCCGACCAACATGCCCCATCTACACTAGTCCCACCCCGACCATCATGCCCCATCTGCACTAGTCCCACCCCGACCAACATGCCCCATCTACACTAGTCCCCCCTACCAACATGCCCCATCTACACTAGTCCCCTCCTACCAATATGCCCCATCCACACTAGTCCCACCCCGACCAACGTGCCCCATCTACACAAGTCCCCCCCTACCAACATGCCCCATCTACACGTCCTACCCCAACCAACATGCCCATCTTCACTAGTCCCTATCCGATCAACATGCCCCATCTACACGAGTCCCACCCCAACCAACATGCCCCATCTACACTAGTCCCCTCCGACCAACAGGCCCCATCTACACTAGTCCCACCCCGACCAACATGCCCCATCTACACTAGTCCCACCCCGACCAACATGCCCCATCTACACTAGTCCCACCGCGACCAACATGCCCCATCTACACTAGTCCCACCCCGACCAAAATGCCCATCTACACTAGTCCCACCCCAACCCACATGAACCATCTACACCAGTCTCACCCTGACCAACATGCCCCATCTACACTCGTCCCACCCCGACCAACATGCCCCATCTACGCTAATCCCATCCCAACCAACATGCCCCATCTACACTAGTTCCACCCCGACCAACATGCCCCATCTACACTAGTCCCAAACCGACCAACATGCCCCTTCTACACTAGTCCCACCCCGACCAACATGCCCCATCTACAACAGTCTCACCCCGATCAACATGCCCCATCTACACTAGTCCCACCCCAACCAACATGCCCCATCTACACCAGTCCCACCCCAACCAACATGCCCCACCTACACAAGTCCTACACTGATCAACATGTCCCATCTACACTAGTCCCACCCCGACCATTATGCACCATCTACACTAGTCCCACCCCAACCAACATGCCCCATCTACGCTAATCCCACCCCGACCAACATGCCCCATCTAGACTAGTCCCACCCCGACCAACGAATAGTGGGACTAGTGTAGATCGGGCATGTTTGTCGGGGTGGGACTAGGACTGGTCTAGATGGGACATGTTGGTCGGGGTGGGTCTAGTGTAGCTGGGGCACGTTGGCCGGGGTGGGACTAATGTACACGGGGCATGTTGGTCGGGGTGGGACTAGTGTAGATGGGGCATGTTGGTCGGGGTGGGACTAGTGTAGTTGGGGCATGTTGGTCGGGGTGGGACTAATGTAGATGGGGCATGTTGGTCGGGGTGGGAATAGTGTAGATGGGGCATGTTGGTCGGGGTGGGACTATGACTAGTGTAGATGGGACATGTTGGTCGGGGTGGGACTAGTGTAGATGGGGCATGTTGGTCGGGGTGGGACTAGTGTAGATGGGGCATGTTGGTCGGGGTGGGACTAGTGTAGATGGGACATGTAGGTCGGGGTGGGACTAGTGTAGATGGGGCATGTTGGTCGCGGTGGGACTAGTGTAGATGGGGCATGTTGGTCGGGGTGGGACTAGTGTAGATGGGGCATGTTGGTCGGGGTGGGACTGGGACTAGTGTAGATGGGGCATGTTGGGGTGGGACTAGTGTAGATGGGGCATGTTGGTCGGGGTGGGACTAGTGTAATGGGGCATGTTGGTCGGGGTGGGACTAGTGTAGATGGGGCATGTTGGTCGGGGTGGGACTAGTGTAGATGGGGCATGTTGGTCGGGTTGGGACTAGTGTAGATGGGCATGTTGGTCGGGGTGGGACTAGTGTAGATGGGGCATGTTGGTCGGGGTGGGACTAGTGTAGATGGGGCATGTTGGTCGGGGTGTGACTAGTGTAGATGGGGCATGTTGGTCGGGGTGGGACTAGTGTAGTGGGGCATGTTGGTCGGGTTGGGACTAGTGTAGATGGGGCATGTTGGTCGGGGTGGGACTAGTGTAGATGGGGCCATGTTGGTCGGGGTGGGACTAGTGTAGATGGGGCATGTTGGTCGGGGTGGGACTAGTGTAGCTGGGGCATGTTGGCTGGTGTGGGACTAGTGTAGATGGGGCATGTTGGTCGGGTGGGACTATTTTTGATGGGGCATGTTGGTCGAGCTGGTTCAAGTGTAGATGGGGCATGTTGGTCGGTTTGGACTAGTGTAGATGGGGCATGTTGGTCGCGGTGGGGCTAGTGTAGATGGGGCATGTTGGTCGGGGTGGGACTAGTGTAGATGGGGCGTGTTGTTCGGGGTGGGACTAGTGTAGATATGGCATGTTGGTCGGGGTGGGACTAGTGTAGACGGGACATGTTGGCCGAGGTGGGACTAGTGTAGATGGAGCATGTTGGTCGGGGTGGGACTAGTGTAGAAGGGGCGTGTTGTTCGGGGTGGGACTAGTGTAGATGGGGCATGTTGGTCGGGTTGGGACTAGTGTAAATGGGGCATGTTGGTCGGGGTGGGACTAGTGTAGATGGGGCATGTTGGTCGGGGTGGGACTAGTGTAGATCGGGCATGTTGGTCGGGGTGGGACTAGGACTAGTGTAGATGGGGCATGTTGGTCGGGGTGGGACTAATGTAGATGGGCCATGTTGGTCGGGGTGGGACTAGTGTAGATGGGGCATGTTGGTCGGGGTGGGACTAGTGTAGATGGGGCATGTTGGTCGGGGTGGGACTAGGACTAATGTAGATGGGGCATGTTGGTCGGCGTGGGACTAGGACTAGTGTAGATGGGACATGTTGGTCGGGGTGGGACTAGTGTAGATGGGGCATGTTGGTCGGGTTGGGACTGGTGTAGATGGGGCATGTTGGTCGGGGTGGGACTAGGACTAGTGTAGATGTGGCATGTTGGTCGGGGTGGGACTAGTGTAGATGGGGCATGTTGGTCGAGGTGGGACTAGGACTAGTGTAGATGGGGCATGTTGGTCGGGGTGGGACTAGGACTAGTGTAGATGGGGCATTTTGGGCGGGATAGGGACTTAGTGTAGATCGGGCATGTTTGTCGGGGTGGGACTAGGACTAGTCTAGATGGGACATGTTGGTCGGGGTGGGTCTAGTGTAGCTGGGGCACGTTGGCCGGGGTGGGACTAATGTACACGGGGCATGTTGGTCGGGGTGGGACTAGTGTAGATGGGGCATGTTGGTCGGGGTGGGACTAGTGTAGTTGGGGCATGTTGGTCGTGGTGGGACTAATGTAAATGGGGCATGTTGGTCGGGGTGGGACTAGTGTAGATGGGGCATGTTGGTCGGGAAGGGACTAGGACTAGTGTAGATGGGACATGTTGGTCGGGGTGGGACTAGTGTAGATGGGGCATGTTGGTCGGGGTGGGACTAGTGTAGATGGGGCATGTTGGTCGGGGTGGGACTAGTGTAGATGGGGCATGTTGGTCGGGGTGGGACTAGTGTAGCTGGGACATTTTGGTCGGGTGGGACTAGTGTAGATGGGGCATGTGGGCAGGGGTGGGACTGTAGATGGGGCATGTTGGTCGGGGTGGGACTAGTGTAGATGGGGCATGTTGGTCGGGGTGGGACTAGTGTAGATGGGGCATATTGGTCGGGGTGGGACTAGTGTAGATGGGGCATGTTGGTCGGGGTGGGACTAGTGTAGATGGGGCATGTTGGTCGGGGTGGGACTAGTGTAGATGGGGCCATGTTGGTCGGGGTGGGACTAGTGTAGATGGGGCATGTTGGTCGGGGTGGGACTAGTGTAGATGGGGCATGTTGGTCGGGTGGTGGGACTAGTGTAGATGGGCATGTTGGTCGGGGTGGGACTAGTGTAGATGGGGCATGTTGGTCGGGGTGGGACTAGTGTAGATGGGGCATGTTGGTCGGGGTGGGACTAGTGTAGATGGGGCATGTTGGTCGGGTGGGACTAGTGTAGATGGGGCATGTTGGTCGGGGTGGGACTAGTGTAGATGGGGCATGTTGGTCGGGGTGGGACTAGTGTAGATGGGGCATGTTGGTCGGGTAGGGACTAGTGTAGATGGGGCATGTTGGTCGGGGTGGGACTAGTGTAGATGGGGCATGTTGGTCGGGGTGGGACTAGTGTAAATGGGGCATGTTGGTCGGGGTGGGACTAGTGTAGATGGGGCATGTTGGTCGGGGTGGGACTAGTGTAGATGGGGCATGTTGGTCGGGGTGGGACTAGTGTAGATGGGGCATGTTGGTCGGGGGGGGACTAGTGTAGATGGGGCATGTTGGTCGGGGTGGGACTAGTGTAGATGGGGCATGTTGGTCGGGGTGGGACTAGTGTAGATGGGCATGTTGGTCGGGGTGGGATTAGGTGTAGCTGGGACATGTTGGTCGGGGTGGGACTAGTGTAGATGGGGCGTGTTGGTCGGGCTGGGACCAGTGGAGATGGGGCATGTTGGCTGGTGTGGGACTAGTGTAGATGGGGCATGTTGATCGGGGTGGGACTAGTATAGATGGGGCATGTTGGTCGGGGTGGGACTAGTGTAGATGGGGCTTGTTGGTCGGGGTGGGACTAGGACTAGTGTAGATGGGCATGTTGCTCGGGGTGGGACAAGTGTAGATGGGGCATGTTGGTCGGGGTGGGACTAGTGTAGATGGGGCATGTTGGTCGAGGTGGGACTAGTGTAGATGGGCATGTTGGTCGGGTGGGGACTAGTGTAGGATGGGCATGTTGGTCGGGGTGGGACTGTGTAGATGGGGCATGTTGGTCGGGGTTGGACTAGTGAAGCTGGGGCATGTGGTCCGGGGTGGGACTAGTGTAGATGGGGCATGTTGTCGGGTGGGACTGGTGTAGCATGGGGCATGTTGGTCGGGTGGTGGTACTAGTGTAGATGGGCAGTTTGGTCGGCGTGGGACTTAGTGTAGATGGGGCATGTTGGTCGGGGTGGGACTAGTGTAGATGGGGCATGTTGGTCGGGGTGGGACTAGTGTAGATGGGGCATGTTGGTCGGGGTGGGACTAGTGTAGATGGGGCATGTTGGTCGGGGTGGGACTAGTGTAGATGGGGCATGTTGGTCGGGTGGGACTAGTGTAGATGGGGCATGTTGTTCGGGGTGGGACTAGTGTAGATGGGGCATGTTGGTCGGGTGGGACTAGTGTCGGTAGGGCATGTTGGTCGGGTGGGACTAGTGTAAGGGGCATGTTGGTCGGGGTGGGACAGTGTAGATGGGGTAGTTGGTCGGGTGGGACTAGTGTAGATGGGGCAGTTGGTCAGGGTGGGACTAGTGTAGATGGGCATGGTGGTCGGGTGGGACTAGTGTAGAGGGGGCTGTTGGCCGAGGTGGGACTAGTGTAGATGGGGCATGTTGGTCGGGGTGGGACTAGTGTAGATGGGGCATGTTGGTCGGGTGGGACTAGTGTAGATGGGGCATGTTGGTCGGGGTGGGACTAGTGTAGATGGGGCATGTTGGTCGGGTGGGACTAGTGTAGATGGGGCATGTTGGTCGGGGTGGGACTAGTGTAGATGGGGCATGTTGGTCGGGGTGGGACTAGTGTAGATGGGACATGTTGGTCGGGGTGGGACTAGTGTAGATGGGGCATGTTGGTCGGGGTGGGACTAGTGTAGATGGGGCATGTTGGTCGGGGTGGGACTAGTGTAGATGGGGCATGTTGGTCGGGGTGGGACTAGTGTAGATGGGGCATGTTGGTCGGGTGGGGACTAGTGTAGATGGGGCATGTTGGTCGGGTGGGGACTAGTGTAGATGGGGCATGTTGGTCGGGGTGGGACTAGTGTAGATGGGCATGTTGGTCGGGGTGGTGGGACTAGTGTAGATGGGGCATGTTGGTCGGGGTGGTGGGACTAGTGTAGATGGGGCATGTTGGCGGGGTGGGGACTAGTGTAGATGGGGCATGTTGGTCGGGGTGGGACTAGTGTAGATGGGGCATGTTGGTCGGGGTGGGACTAGTGTAGATGGGGCATGTTGGTCGGGTGGGACTAGTGTAGATGGGCATGTTGGTCGGGGTGGGAGGTGTAGATGGGGCATGTTGGTCGGGGGTGGGACGTGTAGATGGGGCATGTTGGGGTGGGACTAGTGTAGATGGGGCATGTTGGTGGCGGTGGGACTAGTGTAGATGGGCATTTTGTTCGGGGTGGGACTAGTGTAGATGGGGCATGTTGGTCGGGGTGGGACTTGTGTAGATGGGGCATGTTGGTCGGGGTGGGGTGGGACTAGGTAGCGTAGAGGGGCATGTTGTCGGGGTGGGACTAGTGTAGATGGGGCATGTTGGTCGGGGTGGCTTAGTGTAGATGGGGCATGTTGGTCGGGGGGGGTGGTGGGGGGGAAGTGGGACTAGTGTAGATGGGGCATGTTGGTCGGGGTGGGCCTTGTGTAGATGGGGCATGTTGCTCGGGTGGGACTAGTGTAGATGGCGGATGTTGGTCGACTGGGACTAGTGTAGATCAGGCATGTTGGTCGGGGTGGGACTAGTGTAGATGGGGCATGTTGGTCGGGGTGGGACGAGTGTACATGGGGCATGTTGGTCAGGGTGGGACTAGTGTAGATGGGGCATGTTGGTCGGGGTGGGACTAGTGTAGATGGGGCATGTGGTCGGGGTGGGACTAGTGTAGATGGGGCATGTTGGCGGCGTGGGGACTGGGGACTAGTGTAGATGGGACATGTTGGTCGGGGTGGGACTAGTGTAGATGGGGCATGTTGGTCGGGGTGGGAACTAGGTAGATGGGGCATGTTTGTCGGGGGTGGGACTAGTGTAGATGGGGCATGTTGGTCGGGGTGGGACTAGTGTAGATGGGGCATGTTGGTCGGGGTGGGACTAGTGTAGATGGGGCATGTTGGTCGGGGGGGGGGACTAGTGTAGATCGGGCATGTTGGTCGGGGTGGGACTAGTGTAGATGGGGCATGTCGGTCGGGTTGGGACAGTGTAGGTGGGGCATGTTGGTCGGGGTGGCACTAGTGTAGATGGGGCATGTTGGTCGGGGTGGGACTATGCTAAATGGGGCATGTTGGTCGGGGTGGGACTAGTGTAGATGGGGCATGTCGGTCGGGGTGGGACTAGTGTAGATGGGGCATGTTGGTCGGGGTGGGACTAGTGTAGATGGGGCATGTTGGTCGGGGTGGGACTAGTGTAGATGGGGCATGGTGGGTGGGGGGGACTAGTGTAGATGGGGCATGTTGGTCGGGTGGGACTAGTGTAGATGGGGCATGTTGGTCGGGGTGGGAATAGTGTAGATGGGCATGTTGGTCGGGGTGGGACTAGTGTAGATGGGGCATGTTGGTCGGGTGGGACTAGTGTAGATGGGGCATGTTGGTCGGGGTGGGACTAGTGTAGATGGGGCATGTTGGTCGGGGTGGGACTAGTGTAGATGGGGCATGTTGGTCGGGGTGGGACTAGTGTAGATGGGGCATGTTGGTCGGGGTGGGACTAGTGTAGATGGGGCATGTTGGTCGGGGTGGGACTAGTGTAGATGGGGCATGTTGGTCGGGGTGGGACTAGTGTAGATGGGGCATGTTGGTCGGGGTGGGACTAGTGTAGATGGGGCATGTTGGTCGGGGTGGGACTAGTGTAGATGGGGCATGTTGGTCGGGGTGGGACTAGTGTAGATGGGGCATGTTGGTCGGGGTGGGACTAGTGTAGATGGGGCATGTTGGTCGGGGTGGGACTAGTGTAGAAGGGACATGTTGGTCGGGGTGGGACTAGTGTAGATGGGGCATGTTGGTCGGGGTGGGACTAGTGTAGATGGGGCATGTTGGTCGGGGTGGGACTAGTGTAGATGGGGCATGTTGGTCGGGTTGGACTAGTGTAAGATGGGGCAGTTGGTAGGCGGGGTGGGACTAGTGTAGATGGGGCATGTTGGTCGGGGTGGGACTAGTGTAGATGGGGCATGTTGGTCGGGGTGGGACTAGTGTAGATGGGGCATGTTGGTCGGGGTGGGACTAGTGTAGATGGGGCATGTTGGTCGGGCTAGGACTAGTGTAGTTGGGGCATGTGGTCGGGGTGGGACTAGTGTAGATGGAGCATGTTGGTCGGGGTGGGACTAGTGTAGATGGGCATGTTGGTCGGGGTGGGACTAATGTAGATGGGGCATGTGGTCAGGGTTTGGCTAGAGTAGATGGGGCATGTTGGTCGGGTGGGACTAGTGTAGATGGGGCATGTTGGTCGGGGTGCGACTAGTGTAGGTGGGGCATGTTGGTCAAGCTGGTGGGACTTGTGTAGATGGGGCATGTTGGTCGGGGTGGGACTAGTGTAGATGGGGCATGTTGGTCGGGGTGGGACTAGTGTAGATGGGGCATGTTGGTCGGGGTGGGACTAGTGTAGATGGGGCATGTTGGTCGGTGGTGGGACTAGTGTCGATGGGGCATGTTGGTCGGGGTGGGGACTTAGTGTAGATGGGGCATGTTGGTCGGGTGGGACTAGTGTAGATGGGGCATGTTGGTCGGGGTGGGACTAGTGTAGTAGATGGGGCATGTTGGTCGGGGTGTGGACTAGTGTAGATGGGGCATGTGGTCGGCGTGGGACTAGTGTAGATGGGGCATGTTGGTCGGGGTGGGACTAGTGTAGATGGGGCATGTTGGTCGGGGTGGGACTAGTGTAGATGGGGCATGTGGTCGGGGTGGGACTAGTTGTAGATGGGGCATGTTGGTCGGGGTGGGACTAGTGTAGATGGGGCATGTTGGTCGGGGTGGGACTAGTGTAGATGGGGCATGTTGGTCGGGGTGGGACTAGTGTAGATGGGGCATGTTGGTCGGGGTGGGGACTAGTGTAGATGGGGCATGTTGGTCGGGGTGGGACTAGTGTAGATGGGGCATGTTGGTCGGGTGGGACTAGTGTAGATCGGGGCATGTTGGTCGGGGTGGGACTAGTGTAGATGGGGCATGTTGGTCGGGGTGGGACTTAGTGTAGATGGGCATGTTGGTCGGGGTAGGACTAGTGTAGATGGGGCATGTTGGTCGGGGTGGGACTAGTGTAGATGGGGCATGTTGTGCGGGGTGGGACTAGTGTAGATGGGGCATGTTGGTCGGGGTGGGACTAGTGTAGATGGTGGCATGTTGGTCGGGGTGGGACTAGTGTAGATGGGCATGTTGGTCGGGGTGGGACTAGTGTAGATGGGGCATGTTGGTCGGGGTGGGACTAGTGTAGATGGGGCATGTTGGTCGGGGGTGGGACTAGTGTAGATGGGGCATGTTGGTCGGGGTGGGAAAGTCTTGAAGGGGCATGTTGGTCGGGGTGTGACTTGTGTAGACGGGGCATGTTGGTCGGGGTGGGACTAGTGTAGATGGGGCATGTTGGTCGGGGTGGGACTAGTGTAGATGGGGCATGTTGGTCCGGGGTGGGACTAGTGTAGATGGGGCAATGTTGGTCGGGGTGGGACTAGTGTAGATGGGGCATGTTGGTCGGGGTGGGGACTAGTGTAGATGGGGCATGTTGGTCTGGGTGGGACTAGTGTAGATGGGGCATGTTGGTCGGGGTGGGAAAGTGTAGATGGGGCATGTTGGTCGGGTGGGGACTAGTGTAGATGGGGCATGTTGGTCGGGGTGGGACTAGTGTAGATGGGGCATGTTTGGCGGGGTGGGACTAGTGTAGATGGGGCATGTTGGTCGGGGTGGGGACTAGTGTAGATGGGGCATGTTGGTCGGGGTGGGACTAGTGTAGATGGGGCATGTTGGTCGGGGTGGGACTAGTGTAGATGGGGCATGTTGGTCGGGGTGGGACTAGTGTAGATGGGGCATGTGGGCCGGGGGGGGGATAGTGTAGACTGGGGCCATGTTGGTCGGGGGTGGGACTTGTGTAGATGGGGCATGTGGGGGGGGGTGGGACTAGTGTAGATGGGGCATGTTGGTCGGGTGGGACTAGTGTAGCTGGGGCATGTTGGTCGGGGTGGGACTAGTGTAGATGGGGTGTGTTGGTCGGGTGGGACTCGTGTAGATGGGGCATGTTGGTCGGGGTTGGAATAGTGTAGTTGGGGCATGTTGGTCGGGGTGGGACTAGTGTAGAGGGGGCATGTTGGTCGGGGTGGTACTAATGTAGATGGGGCATGTTGGCTCGGGGGGGGACTAGTGTAGATGGGGCCATGTTGGTCGGGGTGGGACTAGTGTGACAGGGCGTGGTGTTCGGGGAGGGGGACTAGTGTAGATGGGGGTTGTTGGTTGGGGTGGGACTAGTGTAGATGGGGCATGTTGGTCGGGGTGGGACTAGTATAGATGGGGCATGTTGGTCGGGGTGGACGTAGTGTAGATGGGGGTGGGGCGGTGTCGGGGTTGGACTAGTGGTAGATGGGGGCATGTTGGTCGGGGTGGGACTAGTGTAGATGGGGCATGTTGGTCGGGGTGGGACTAGTGTAGATGGGGCATGTTGGTTGGGGTGGGACTAGTGTAGATGGGGCATGTTGGTCGGGGTGGGACTAGTGTAGATGGGGCATGTTGGTCGGGGTGGGACTAGTGTAGATGGGGCATGTTGGTCGGGGTGGGACTAGTGTAGATGGGGCATGTTGGTCGGGGTGGGACTAGTGTAGATGGGGCATGTTGGTCGGGGTGGGACTAGTGTAGATGGGGCATGTTGGTCGGGGTGGGACTAGTGTAGATGGGGCATGTTGGTCGGGGTGGGACTAGTGTAGATGGGGCATGTTGGTCGGGGTGGGACTAGTGTAGATGGGGCATGTTGGTCGGGGTGGGACTAGTGTAGATGGGGCATGTTGGTCGGGGTGGGACTAGTGTAGATGGGGCATGTTGGTCGGGGTGGGACTAGTGTAGATGGGGCATGTTGGTCGGGGTGGGACTAGTGTAG
>NW_022630764.1:0-59425 GCF_010909765.2 Amblyraja radiata | reverse complement strand
GAGTGTATTACAGTTGTGGTGCCCAGGAGCGAGTGTATTACAGTTGTGGGGCCCGGGAGCGAGTGTATTACAGTTGTGGGGCCCGGGAGCGATTGTATTACAGTTGTGGGGCCCGGGAGCGAGTGTATTACAGTTGTGGTGCCCAGGAGCGAGTGTATTACTGTTGTGGGGCCCGGGAGCGAGTGTATTACTGTTGTGGGGCCCGGGAGCTAGCACCTTGTGGCTGCGCGCGCATGCTTGGGGAGGCGGGCCCTCGCACGCTGCCTCTTCCCGCCAAGTCGAGCGGCCATTGGGAACGCGCACGCGCGGGGGTCGATTGTTGGCGCCGATTTGAAGGGCGGCCTCGACACCGTCATGGTGTTGGTCTACTACATCTACAGCTCACTGTTCTGCTGTAAATTATCTGTCTTGCTTCACCTTCCCCAATAACACAGAAAGGTGAGGACATATTATTGTTTTATGTCCATATTATTCTGTCCTCAATATGGTGGTTTCTGTTTGGGGAGAGAGGAGAAGGGGGGTAGGGGGAGAGAGGAGAAGGGAAGGAGGGGAGAGGAGGGGGCGGGTAAAGACAAGGGGGTGGGGGAGAGGAGAAGGGGGGAGGGGGAGAGGAGAAGGGGTGGAGGGGGAGTAGAGAAGGTGGGAGGGGGAGAGGAAAAGGGAGGGAGTGGAGAAGGGGAGATGAGAAGGGGGGAGGGGGAGAGGATAAGGGGTGAGGGGAGAGGAGAAGGGGGGAAGGGTAGAGGAGAAGGGGGCAGGTAAAGAGAAGGGGGTGGGGGGGAGGGGAGAGGAGAAGGGGGAGAAGAAAAGGGAGGGAGTGGAGAGGGGGGAGGGGGAGAGGAGAAGGGGCGAAGGGGAGTGGAGAAGGGGGGGTGGAGAGAGGAGAGGGGGGCTGAGTAGGAGAGGGGTAGATAGGGAGGGGGTAGAGAGGGGATACAGTGCGTCTCCGTTGCTCTGTATCTGTATCTTTGACTATAATCACCACCACTGGTTGTCACAAACGTATCCTACACCCACTAGGGACAATGTTTACATTCACCAAGCCAATTAACCTACAAACCTGTACGTCTTTGGAATGTGGGAGGAAACCGGAGATCTGGGAGAAAACCCGCGCATGTCATGGGGAGAACGTGCAAACTCCGTACAGACAGCGCCCGTAGTCGGGATCGAACCCGGGTCTCCGGCGATGCATTTTGCTGTAAGGCAGCAACTCTACCGCTGCGCCACCGTGAATCCCCGGGGAGAGTGGCACCGTTTGTCAACAGGGTCCCCGCTCAGCAGTGAAGGGGTTCCTGCGGCCACAGCAGCCCGGTGACGCCCCGAGTTTATGCATCACCGGGCAGAGAGGTCTGCCGTGGGGAGCAGCAGAATGAGGCCAGTCGGCCCATCTAGTCTACTCTGCCATTCAATCATGGTTAGACACAAAAATCTGGAGTAACTCAGCGGGACAAGCAGCATCTCTTGAGACTAGGAGAGGGACTCCACTGTCCAGTCCGCTGTGGGGAGCGGGGCCCACCGCGGTGTCTGAGCAGGCGGGGAGACTCAGGGCCGGGGAGCGAGGACAGCAGATTGACATCCATCCATTCATCGGTGAGTATTTTATCCGCCGCTCCCCAGTGGACGGCTCTAATCTTGGGGAGAGACTTGTGATTGTTCTTGTCTGTCTGCAACACATTGAATTTATTGTCGTGAGTAAATGTGTCCCAGTGATAGTTTGAAGCAGAAAAGTCATGTTCCACAACAGCTGTGTTTTGTCATTGGATGTGTTTGTGTAGATGCTGCAAATCACACAGACATCTATAAAGTTGGAACTAACAGTTGATGTGGTGAATGCGCTGAGCAGTCTGGTGGAGTCAAAGCAAATGTCCCAGTTTGTTTTACACTTACTAAATGGCTCAATGTTCAGGGAACTGTTTCATAATGAAACCGTCAGCTTGTTATTTCCGGTTTCAGATATTTTTGCTGATAAACGTCCTCAACTGTAAAGGCCTTTCTGAGCCTTCTGTAAGGAGAGTTGCACATTTATTCGCCCTGTGGTCACAGATAAGACAAGTTCTGGTTCTAGTTGATCACTGTGCAAGCAACTCATCAGTTGTTATCGGGCGCAGGTCGGAGTGAGTAGAGTGGTGATTACATTTTAAAGTGGGTCTTTTTCACCAAGTTGAGGAGATCTACTTGCTCAATCCCCTTTTTAAATGACTTAACATCGGGAGCAGCACGTGTGTTGGGTGGTAACATTCTATTCCCTTATCGTCCTTGGGTAAAGGGAATATTGGTTGCAAGGTTTATTAAAATTTAGCCAGTTGAAAATGTAGGGACCATGATTTTGTCTTGTTTCATGGCAGTTGGTGCTCTGGGATGACGGGAGATTTGATGGCGTGATTTTGTGAATCTCCTTGTAAATTGCAATGAGTCTTAGCCAGATTCTGCGGAGCTCTAGGTATCCCATCCGAGAGAAGTCAGCATATTATTCATGCTTGATTTGTGCTTGTAATCATTACATACAAAGCGGGCTGCTCGGCATTGTACTTTCTCCAGGTTGATGTTGCAGTTGTTGAAAGGATCCCATACGGCTCCACAATACACTAATTTGAGCCTGACAAAGGACTTGTAAGCATTCTCTTTGACGGATGTACAACATGCGTGAACATTTATTTTGAGTAGGCCGAGGGACAGTGCTCCCAGGATGATAGTAAAAGGAAAGGATACTTTGAGGATTTCAAATTTGCAAAGACACAATGCGTTTTGTACATGTCAGTTCTCGTTTCATTAATCAAATGAGTTGGGACTATTGGGTATGTGAGGGAAAATATGAAAGTTGCACAAATCTATTGACCACTGTAGGATGACGTGTGACTATCGCAACCGTTTTTTGGGCATGGAATTCTTTTTAAAATATTGCTATGTCAGAAGAACTGAATGAAAAAGAGAAATGTGCTGGAAACACTCAGCAGTTTGAGCAGCATTTGATTACAGTTCCAGTTCTGATAATGGATCATCTAACATTGCACTTCCATTGTTTTCTACATTCAACATTTTAATCAATAAAGTAAATACACATTTCTGCATCCACGATTTTAATCAATAAAGTAAATACACATACCCAAACTCTACAAACCTGACTGTCCCGGTAGACCCATTGTCTTTGCCTGTTCGTGCCCCACCGAACTCATTTCCGACTCCATCCTATCCCCCTTGGTTAAATCACTCCCTACCTATGTTCAAGACACCTCAGACACTCTCCGTCGTCTCCGCGCATTCCATTCTCTAGGCTCTCACCCCATCATCTTCACCATGGACGTCCAGTCACTCTACACCTCCATCCCCCACCAGGATGTTCTCAAAGCCCTCCGGTTCTTCCTCGGCCAGAGAAGCAACCTATACCCGGCCACTGGCACTCTCCTCCGCTGGTCCTTACCCTCAATAACTTCACGTCCCATTTTCTCCAAATACAAGGCGTAGCTAAGGGCACACGCATGGGCCCCAGCTACGCCTGCAACTTTGTCGGTTACGTCGAGCAATCCTTGTTCAATACGTACCAGGGCCCCATCCCCGACCTCTACCTCCGCTACATCGACGACTGCATTTGTTGCACCTCCTGCACCCACACACAACTGACTGACTCCATCCACTTCACCACTAACTTCCATCCGGCACTCAAATACACCTGGACCATTTCCGACACTTCCCTACCATTCCTTGACCTCACTATCTCCATTGCAGGTGATAGACTTCTGACCGACATCCACTATAAACCTACTGACTCCCATGGCTACCTGGACTAAACTTCTTCCCACCCTGCTTCCTATAAGGACTCCATCCCCTACTCCCAATTCCTCCGTCTACGCCGCATCTGCTCCCAGGATGAGGCGTTCCACACCAGGGCATCTGAAATGTCCTCATTCTTCAGGGAACGGGGGTTCCCCTCCTCCACCATAGATGAGGCTCGCACCAGGGTGTCTTCCATACCCCGCAACACTGCTCTCTCTCCCCATCGCCCCCACTCGCAACAAGGGTAGAGTCCCCATAGTCCTCACCTTTTCCCCACCAGCCGTCACGTACAACAAATAATCCTCCGTCATTTTCGCCACCTCCAACGTGACACCACCACTCGCCACATCTTCCCATCTCCCCCCCATGTCTGCCTTCCGCAAAGACCACTCCCTCCGCAACTCCCTTGTCAATTCTTCCCTTCCCTCCCGTACCACCCCCTCCCCGGGCACTTTCCCTTGTAACCGCAAGTGATGCCACACTTGTCCCTTTACCTCCCCCCCTCGACTCCATTCAAGGACCCAAGCAGTCATTCCAGGTGCGACAGAGGTTTACCTGCATCTCCTCCAACCTCATCTATTGTATCCACTGCTCTAGATGTCAGCTGATCTACATCGGTGAGACCAAGCGTAGGCTTGACGATCGTTTCGCCGAACACCTCCGCTCGGTCCGCAATAACCAACCTTACCTCCCGGTGGCACAGCACTTCAACTCCCCCTCCCATTCCGTATCCGACCTCTCTGTCCTGGGTTTCCTCCATTGCCAGAGTGAGCAACACCGGAAATTGGAGGAACAGCACCTCATATTCCACTTGGAGAGTCTTCATCCTGGGGGCATGAACATTGAATTCTCCCAATTTTGTTAGACCTTGCTGTCTCCTCCCCTTCCTCAGCCCTCCTGCTGTCTCCCCCATCCCCCAGCCTTCGGGCTTCTCCTTTTCCCTTTATTTCTCGCCGCCCCTCCCACCCCCCATCAGTCTGAAGAAGGGTTTTGGCCCGAAACGTTACCTATTTCCTTCGCTCCATAGATGCTGCTGCACCCGCTGAGTTTCTACAGCTTTTTTGTGTACCTTTGATTTTCCAGCATCTGCAGTTCCTTCTTAAATACAAGTAAATGCACATTGTCTTTATTACACTGGTAACAAATGCTAGTCATTTGCACTTGGCCAGATCACACACATCCGTAAGATAACCAAATAAGTTTGCTTTAGATGCTAGATGTTGTTTAAAGGTAGGGAGAGATCATCTGTCCACAACTGGGATCGTTCAGGACCAGAAGTTGTACCATTTAATGCAGAATTGTATCTTTCAGCTATGATAATAGAGAATGTCCGCAAGATAGCAAAGGATAATCCCTGTTTGTTGAGGATGAATCAGTTGGAGAGCTGAGTGCTGAGAGAAACTGATGTTTGTTCATCAGTTCAGTAGTTCAATATGTAACTGTACAGTGAAATTCTTAAAGCACATATTACACATGCAGGCATCGCCATTTTCAAAGTCCAAATCAGATCTGCCCGCGAGCTCGATGTCCTGGTGCAGTTCCTGTGAACCGACCTCCCTCCCCTCACCTATCTTTGTGTCCCGTGGGGCGACTCCACCTAATTTGAATGGCTGTAGGCATGAACCCAGTTCACCCTCCTATTGGGCCACTCCTAACGCCTGATGTCTCCAGCTATCTCCTGGTAACGCCATCCGGTGAACCTTTGGGCGGGTTTGGGCAGCGTCCTGTAGAGATGAGACGGATGATTATCCTGTGAAGTGGGACTGGTGGTGGTACTGCAGACATCACCTGACATCATGGAGACCCTGCAGAGTCCAGGCCTGGGATAGAATCCTTCTATTCTGGAATGGAAACTCCAGGGATGTGCCATAGGGACAGTGGGGACTATAGTTTCCAGTAGACTTGGGATGTTTGCAGTTGGCCCATGAAATGGTTTATTTCCCCTCCAGCTAGTGAGTGTCGTGGTGGTGTGGAAGCTTTCATCCTGGGTGGCAGGGTTGTGTCTAGAATAGGGCCAGCAGAGTGTGGCGGTAATTCCCCATTCAAGGGTGTTTCCTCCCTTTGTCTGTGAGTTGACACCTCCAATCAGATGAGGCGTGGATGTTGTGGATTGACCTTGTTTGGTCTGGAATAATGATGCGGTGATCAGGGGATTTGAAAGCTTCGATGATCTGGGAGCGAGTGTATTACAGTTGTGTGGGGCCCGGGAGCGAGTGTAATACAGTTGTGGGGCCCGGGAGCGAGTGTATTACAGTTGTGGGGGCCCGGGAGCGAGTGTAATACAGTTGTGGGGCCCGGGAGCGAGTGTATTACAGTTGTGTGGGGCCCGGGAGCGAGTGTAATACAGTTGTGGGGCCCGGGAGCGAGTGTAATACAGTTGTGGGGCCCGGGAGCGAGTGTATTACAGTTGTGTGGGGCCTTGGAGCGAGTGTATTACAGTTGGCGCCGCCCGTGAGCGAGTGTATTAGAGTTGTGGGGCCCGGGAGCGAGTGTAATACAGTTGTGGGGCCCGGGAGCGAGTGTAATACAGTTGGCGCCGCCCGGGAGCGAGTGTATTACAGTTGTGGGGCCCAGGAGCGAGTGTAATACAGTTGTGGGGCCCGGGAGCGAGTGTATTACAGTTGTGTGGGGCCCGGGAGCGAGTGTATTACAGTTGGCGCCGCCCGGGAGCGAGTGTATTAGAGTTGTGGGGCCCGGGTGTGAGTGTAATACAGTTGTGGGGCCCGGGAGCGAGTGTAATACAGTTGGCGCCGCCCGGGAGCGAGTGTATTACAGTTGTGGGGCCCGGGAACAAGTGTAATACAGTTGTGGGGCCCGGTAGCGCATGCTTGGGGAGGCGGGGCCTCGCACGCTGCCTCTTCCCGCCAAGTCGAGCGGCCGTTTTGAACGCGCACGCGTGGGGTTCGATTGTTGGCGCCAATTTGAAGGGCGGCCTCGACACCGTCATGGTGTTGGTCCACTACATCTACAGCTCACTGTTCTGCTGTAAATTATCTGTCTTGCTTCACCTTCCCCAATAACACAGAAAGGTGAGGACATATTATTGTTTTATGTCCATATTATTCTGTCCTCAATATGATGGTTTCTGTTTGGGGAGAGGAGAAGGGGGGGAGATGGGGGAGAGTGGAGAAGGGGGGGAGAGGAGAAGGGGGCGGGTAAAGAGAAGGGGGTGGGGGAGGGGAGAAGAGAAGGGGAGGGAGAGGAGAAGGGGAGATGAGAAGGGGGTGAGGGCAGAGGAGAAGGGGGGAGGGGGAGAAGAGAAGGGGGAGAGGAAAAGGGAGGGAGTGGAGAAGGGGGGGAGAGGAGAGGAGAAGGGGGGAGGGGGAGAGGAGAAGGGGGGAGGGGAGAGGAGATGGGGATGGGGAGGGGGGAGGGGGAGAGGAGCAGGGGGGGAGGGGGAGAGGAGAAGGGATATGAGAAGGGAGGGAGGGGGAGAGGAGAAGGGGGTGAGGGGAAGGGGAGGAGAAGGGGTGAGGAGACAAGGGGGGGGTGGAGAGAGGAGAGGGGGGCAGAGTAGGAGGGGGTAGATAGGGAGGGGGTAGGGAGGGGATATAGCGCGTCTCCGTTGCTCTGTATCTGTATCTTTGACTATAATCACCACCACTGGTTGTCACAAACGTATCCTACACCCACTAGGGACAATGTTTACATTCACCAAGCCAATTAACCTACAAACCTGTATGTCTTTGGAATGTGGGAGGAAACCGGAGATCTGGGAGAAAACCCGCGCATGTCACGGGGAGAACGTGCAAACTCCGTACAGACAGCGCCCGTAGTCGGGATCGAACCCGGGTCTCCGGCGATGCATTTTGCTGTAAGACAGCAACTCTACCTGTTGTACGCGCCACCGTGAATCCCCGGGAAGAGTGGTGCCATTAGTCAACCGGGTCCCCGCTCATCAGTGAAGGGGTTCCTGCGGCCGCAGCTGCCCGGTGACGCCCCGAGTTTATGCATCACCGGGCAGAGAGGGGTCTGCCGTGGGGAGCAGCAGAATGAGGCCAGTCGGCCCATCTAGTCTACTCCGCCATTCAAGCATGGTTAGACACAAAAAGCTGGAGTAACTCAGCGGGACAGACAGCATCTCTGGAGACTAGGAATGGGTGATGTTTCGATTCAAGACCGTTCTTCAGTCTGGTTACGGTTAAGGGAAACGAGAGATAAGGATGAATTTTTTCTTAGACTAAATCACGGCTGATCTATGTCTCCCTCTCAACCCCATTCTCCTGCCTTCTCCCCATAACCCTGACACCCGTACGAATGAAGAATGTGTCAATCTCCGCCTTAAAAATACCTAATGACAGCCGTCTGCGGCAATGAATCCCACAGATTCACCACCCTCCAGCTCAAGAAATTCCTCATCATCTCCATTCTAGAGGTACATCCTCTAATTCTGTCCAAGCCTTTCACTATTTGATGGGGCGTGGATGGTGCAGAGAGTGTTCGTGAGGATGTGGACGGGGTTTGTAGGTGCAGAGAGGGGTTGGGAGAGAGGGGAGAGGGTGCAGAGAGGGTTCGGAAGGTATGTGGAGAGTGCACAGGGTTTGGGAGAGGGTGGGATGTGGAGGACGCAGAGAGGGTTCAGTAGGGTGGGGATTGGGTGTGGAGGGTTAAGTGAGGTTTCTGGTGGGTAAGGATGGGGTGTGGAGGGTGAGGATGGAGTTCAGGAGGGTGAAGAGAGGGTTCAGGAGGGTGAGGATGGGGTGTGGAGGGTGAAGAGAGGGTTCAGTAGGGTCAGGATTGGGTGTGTTGGGTGAAGAGAGGGTTCAGTAGGGTCGGGATTGGGTGTGTAGGGTGAAGTGAGGGTTCAGGAGGGTGGAGGGTGAAGAGAGGGTTCAGGAGGGTGAGGATGGGGTGTGGAGGGTGAGGAAAGGGTTCAGGAGGGGGTATGGATGGTGAGGATGGGGTTCAGGAGGGTGAGGATGGAGTGGAGGGTGAGGATGGGGTGTGGAGGGTGAGGAGAGGGTTCAGGAGGGGGTATGGAGGGTGAGGATGGAGGGTGAGAAGAGGGTTCAGGAGGATGAGGAGAGGGTTCAGGAGGGTGAGGATGGGGTGTGGAGGGTGAGGATGGGGTATGGAGGGTGAGGAGAGGGTTCAGGAGGGTGAGGATGGAGTGGGGAGGGTGGCGAGAGGGCTCGGCAGGGTGGGGACAGCATGGTGCCAGATGGGGTGACTGTGAAATGTGAGACCATCCTCGCCAGCAGACAATGAAGCAGCAATGCTGTATTCTGTGAATGTTTTTGTACTATTATACAATGAACATGGTGCCTTGCTACAGCAGCAACAAGAGTATTAGACAACATTTATTGACATAAATAAGGAATAATATTGCATCAAGTTTCATCAGACTGGTGTTGCCGTGTGTAGCGAGACCGATGCTCGGCCTCTGTTCTTTAATGTTTAGATGAATCAGGGGTGACCTGAATGAAATGTCCATAGATTGGATGTATGCCGGGTGGTATGTTATGCTGCATGTAAGAATATAATTGTTCCATTGTACATGTGAGAATTTAACACTCTTGATTCCTGGTTATTCCCCTGTGATGAGTCCAGATCTAGGGGTCAGAATCTGTGACTGGGGCGATGGTCGGTGTGTTTCTGGGGTGGCTTGTTTCTGACTCTGAGGAATGTTGGAACAATGCAGGGATGCCCAGCTCCACCCAGTGTAAATGTGCTTGGGGTTCCTGTCTTCATCACTCTGTCTACCAGTGGTACCTCCACCCCCTAGCTACCATTGGTCCTTTGCGGTTTCAATACATTGAGGACAGAGGAAGCCAATTATTTGACCCACAGTGTCTTTGCCGGTTGTGCAAGAGTTCATCGGTCAGATCCCACCTTCTGGTAACCAGTCTTCAAGCACACATTTTAGTGTATATGTTTCTTCACAGGTAATTTTGGCTGAGTTCCAGATCTGTACTGATCCTGTGGTGGAAGAAACGTTTCACCAGGTCTACAATCTTTCAGCTAATTCCTGTATCACCGTGCTACCCTGTATTCGACCGAATTACTCAGGGAAAGGGTCCTCCCCCTTTCCTCCCTCATCTCATTACTCTATACAGCTCAATTGATGCTCTCGTGAAATTTAGCCTTTCCAATAATTTATCAAAGTTCCAAATACAGTTAATAATTTCCAAACTTATTGCAATTAACCACCTAACAGCTGTATTATGTTAACCTTTCTTGGAATTAGAAATGTGTGGTAAATGTTTGAGTTGTGTTTACGTGTCGGAACAGCATTTGTTTTATTTGAGCAGAGGTTGTGAGCAGCCAGCCAATTCCACCCATGACATGTGACATGTTCTGTTGGTGGAGAGAGTTCACCATTTGGACTCATCGTTATTTTAAAGTAAAGGTGGTGTGCAACCTAAATGGGAACTTGTGGTTGTGTTTTCGGTTTGATTTCAAACCTGCAGCATCTGTGGGTTTGATATTAGACCTGCAGCATCTGTGGGTTTGATATTACACCTGCAGCATCTGTGGGTTTGATATTAGACCTGCAGCATCTGTGGGTTTGAGTTTAGACCTGAAGCATCTGTGGGTTTGATATTACACCTGCAGCATCTGTGGGTTTGATATTAGACCTGCAGCATCTGTGGGTTTGAGTTTAGACCTGAAGCATCTGTGGGTTTGATATTTGACCTGCAGCATCTGTGGGTTTGATATTAGACCTGCAGCATCTGTGGGTTTGATATTAGACCTGCAGCATCTGTGGGTTTGATATTAGACCTGCAGCATCTGTGGGTTTGATATTAGACCTGCAGCATCTGTGGGTATGAGTTTAGACCTGCAGCATCTGTGGGTTTGATATTAGACCTGCAGCATCTGTGGGTTTGAGTTTAGACCTGCAGCATCTGTGGGTTTGTTTAATTTCCTTCCTGCCATGATGACGCAGTGCGCATGTGCACAGGCTGACAAGTCACTGGATGGGCGTCGCTTCCTTCCTGCCGACCGACCTGTTGCAGCGGCGGGGGAAGAGAGCAGAGAAGAGAGGGAGTCCACGGGCTGGGTGGGCGGGAAGAGGAGAGGAGAGGGACTCCACTGTCCAGGCCGCTGTGGGGAGCGGGGCCCACCGCGGTGTCTGAGCGGGCGGGGAGACTCAGGGCCGGGGAGCGACGACAGCAGATTGACATCCATCCATTCATCGGTGAGTATTTTATACACCTTGAAAATAAGTACTCATGTTTGAGTAAGGGTGGGGGAGACAGCCTACCTGGGGGCAGCGACAGCGGCCGAGCCTCTGGCACAAAGACCGGTCCTGTTGCTCAGAAGGGTAAGGAAAATAAGAGGAGGGCAATTGTAATAGGGGACTCTATAGTCAGGGGGTCGGATAGGCGATTCTGTGGACGCAGACAGGAGACCCGGATGGTAGTTTGCCTCCCTGGTGCCAGGGTCAGGGATGTGTCTGAACGTGTCCAAGAAATCCTGAAATGGGAGGGAGAGGAGCCTGAGGTTGAGGTACATATAGGTACCAATGACATAGGTAAAAAAAGAGAAGAGGCCCTGAAAGAAGAATTTAGGGAGTTAGGTAGAGAGTTAAGGAGAAGGACTGCAAAGGTAACAATCTCAGGATTACTGCCTGTGCCACGCGACAATGAGAGTGGGAATGGAGCGATGTGGAGGATAAATGAGTGGATGAGGGACTGGTGCAGTGGGTATGGATTCAAGTTTCTGGATCATTGGGACCTCAATTTGGGGAAGGTGCGACCTGTACAGAAAGGACGGGTTGCACTTGAACTCGAGGGGGACCAATATCCTGGCGGGGAGATTTGCAAAGGCTACTGGGGAGACTTTAAACTAGTATGGTTGGGGGGAGGAACTCAAATTGGGAAAGCTAGCAGTCAGTGTGTGAGGCAGGAGGCAGAGAATGGTAGCACTCTGACCCAAAATGTAGGGGAGAGAGAAGAAAAAGACAATAAACAGAGAATAAGAGAGGGTGGGTTTCTTAAATGTGTATATTTTAATGCTAGGAGCATTGTAAGAAAGGTGGATGAACTAAGAGCCTGGATTGACACCTGGAAGTATGATGTTGTCGCGATCAGTGAAACATGGTTGGCGGAGGGCTGTGATTGGAAACTAAATATTCCAGGATTTCGTTGCTTCAGGTGTGATAGAATTGGAGGGGCAAGAGGTGGAGGTGTTGCATTGCTTATCAGGGAAGGTATTACAGCAGTGCTTTGGCAGGATAGATTAGAGGGCTCGTCCAGGGAGGCTATTTGGGTGGAACTGAGAAATGGGAAAGGAGTAGCAACACTTATAGGGGTGTATTATAGACCGCCAAATGGGGAGCGAGAATTGGAAGAGCAAATATGTAAGGAGATTGCAGATATTAGTAGTAAGCACAAGGTAGTGATTGTGGGAGATTTCAATTTTCCACACATAGACTGGGAACCACATTCTGTAAATGGGCTGGATGGGTTGGAGTTTGTAAAATGTGTGCAGGATAGTTTTTGCAGCAATACATAGAGGTACCTACTAGAGAAGGGGCGGTGCTGGACCTCCTGTTAGGAAATGAGACGGGTCAGGTGGCAGAGGTATGCGTTGGGGAACAGTTCGGGACCAGTGATCACAATACCATTAGTTTCAATATAATTATGGAGAGGGTCAGAACTGGACCTAGGGTTGAGATTTTTGATTGGAGAAAGGCTAACTTTGAGGAGATGCGAAAGGATTTAAAAGGAGTAAATTGGGACAGTTTGTTTTATGGGAAAGATGTGGAAGAGAAATGGAGGACATTTAAAGGTGAAATTTTAAGAGTACAGAATCTTTATGTCCCTGTTCGGTTGAAAGGAAATAGTAAAAATTAGAAAAAGCCATGGTTTTCAAGGGAAATTGGACACGGTTCGGAAAAAGAGAGAGATCTACAATAATTATAGACAGCATGGAGTAAATGAGGTGCTTGAGGAGTATAAAGAATGTAAAAAGAATCTTAAGAAAGAAATTAGAAAAGCTAAAAGAAGATATGAGGTTGCTTTGGCAAGTAAGGTGAAAGTAAATCGAAAGGGTTTCTACAGCTATATTAATAGCAAAAGGATAACGAGGGATAAAATTGGTCCATTAGAGAGTCAGAGTGAACAGCTATCTGCAGAGCCAAAAGAGATTGGGGAGATATTGAACAATTTCTTTTCTTCGGTATTCACCAAGGAGAAGGATATTGAATTATGTGAGGTAAGGGAAACAAGTAGAGTAGCTATGGAAACTATGAGATTCAAAGAAGAGGAAGTACTGACACTTTTGAGAAATATAAAAGTGGACAAGTCTCCAGTTCCGGACAGGATATCCCCTAGGACATTGAGGGAAGTTAGTGTAGAAATAGCAGGGGCTATGACAGAAATATTTTAAATGTCATTAGAAACGGGAATAGTGCCGGAGGATTGGCGTACTGCGCATGTTGTTCCATTGTTTAAAAAGGGGTCTAAGAGTAAACCTAGCAATTATAGACCTGTTAGTTTGACGTCAATGGTGGGCAAATTAATGGAAAGGATACTTAGAGATAATATATATAAGCATCTGGATAAACAGGGTCTGATTAGGAATAGTCAACATGGATTTGTGCCTGGAAGGTCATGTTTGACTAATCTTCTTGAATTTTTTGAAGAGGCTTCTCGGGAAATTGATGAGGGTAAAGCAGTGGATGTTGTATATATGGACGTCAGTAACGTCTTTGACAAGGTTCCTCACGGAAGGTTGGTTAAGAAGGTTCAATTGTTGGGTATTAATGGTGGAGTAGCAAGATGGATTCAACAGTGGCTGAATGGGAGATGCCAGAGAGTAATGGTGGATGGTTGTTTGTCAGGTTGGAGGCCAGTAACTAGTGGGTGCCACAGGGATCTGTGTTGAGTCCACTGTTATTTGTCATGTACATCAACGATCTGGATGATGGTGTGGTAAATTGGAATAGTAAGTATGCAGATGATACTAAGATAGGTGGGGTTGTGGATAATGAAGTAGATTTTCAAAGTCTACAGAGAGATTTATGCCAGTTGGAAGAGTGGGCTGAAAGATGGCAGATGGAGTTTAATGCTGATAAGTGTGAGGTGCTACATCTTGGCAGGACAAATCAAAATAGGACGTACATGGTAAATGGTAGGGAATTGAAGAATGCAGGTGAACAGAGGGATCTGGGAATAACTGTGCACAGTTCCCTGAAAGTGGAATCTCATGTAGATAGGGTGGTAAAGAAAGCTTTTGGTGTGCTGGCCTTTATAATTCAGAGCATTGAGTATAGAAATTGGGATGTAATGTTAAAATTGTACAAGGCATTGGTGAGGCCAATTCTGGAGTATGGTGTACAATTTTGGTCGCCTAATTATAGGTAGGATGTCAACAAAATAGAGAGAGTACAGAGGAGATTTACTAGAATGTTGCCTGGGTTTCAGCAACTAAGTTACAGAGAAAGGTTGAACAAGTTAGGGCTTTATTCTTTGGAGCGCAGAAGGTTAAGGGGGGACTTGATAGAGGTCTTTAAAATGATGAGAGGGATAGACAGAGTTGACGTGGATAAGCTTTTCCCACTGAGAGTAGGGAAGATTCAAACAAGGGGACATGACTTGAGAATTAAGGGACAGAAGTTTAGGGGTAACATGAGGGGGAACTTCTTTACTCAGAGAGTGGTGGCTGTGTGGAATGAGCTTCCAGTGAAGGTGGTGGAGGCAGGTTCGTTTTTATCATTTAAAAATAAATTGGATAGTGATATGGACGGGAAAGGAATGGAGGGTTATAGTCTGAGCGCAGGTATATGGGACTAGGGGAGAATACGTGTTCGGCACGGAATAGAAGGGTCGAGGTGGCCTGTTTCCGTGCTGTAATTGTTATATGGTTATATGCCATGACAATATGTTTTTGTTTTCTTAATATTGCCAAGACTGGTTTTAATATCTTGGTAAACATTCTTGGGGCTGATGTTACACAATTAGGCATCGATTTGAACTGCCATTGTTGCCCCATCCAGATAAATTTTAGGTATCTACAATGATCCTTGTGAATAGATACTGAATAGTAGACATATTTTAAATCGATGCTTGCCATAAAGTATCCTTTGGAAATTAGTTGTTTGGTAGTCACAAATGTTTCCATTTTAAAGTGTATATACTTAACAAAAGTATTCAATGTAGTTAAGTCAATGATGATGCGACATCCACCATCTTTTTTAGTTTTGGTAAATATATTTGAAACAAATTCCAAAGGTTCATGTTCAGATTTCTCAATGATACCCTTTGTAAGTAACCTCACCAGTTCTGCGTGTCCCTACAGTTTTTCTTTTAGTGAGAGGGTAAAACCCCTTTGGGGTGCATGCTGAACTGGTGGCATGTTTTCTTGAATAAATTCAATTTTATATCCTCGAATACTGTTAAGTATATAACTATCAAGTGTGATAGTCCTCCATGCTTCCATAAACAGGTGTAGTCTCCCCCCTGTTAGCACAATTCCCCCACCTGTTATGTACTGGTAGGAACTAGACCCACCTACCTCCATTGTTATTGGTGTATTCATTTCTTCTGTTTCTGGTTCCTTGTCTGACGGGTGGTGCTGTTTGGGGGTGGCGCATTTTCCATGGGGCCCGCTCTGGGCCCTGGCCTAAAAAAGGCTTCCGGGGATGGTGTGCGGGGCCCGAGCTTTCACCAGTGCCATGGAGTTGACGTCGACTGGTGGATGCGATGGGGTACTGCCTTCTTTGTTGAGTGGTTCTGCTCGTTCCGGGTCCTGCCCTCATGAGGTCAAATGCTTTGGATTCCTCATCCAAGTCTTTGACTTGTTTGGGCAAGTCCTTGCCAAATAGCAGGATCTCTGGTTCTGAGGCCGGTGTTCTGCACAGTCCCGCGAATTTCGGATTGTGGGCAGCTCTTATTGCTTCCTTATGGAGGTTGTTAATCTCGTACTGTGTGCTGCACAGTAGAGCCAGGGTATCTTGCTGATTAGTTGTCATGTCTACCCCGTCCACGTCCATGGAGAACAGGGGAGAGAACATGGAGAACAGGGGAGAGAAAAGACTTTGCCTTCCATCACAGTGGGTCCACTGTGATGGACGTTTGTGTGAACTAAATTGTGTGTATGTCTAGGAATTGTCTTTGTTTGTATGGCTGTGGAAACAGAATTTCGTTTGATCCTCACTGAGGCTCAAATGACAATAAATTGTATTGTATTGAGCATAGGAGGTGATAGCCGACGTCAGGAGCTTCAATATTCGCTGCAATTTCAATTATTGGGTTCTGATACCCTGCCCAATGTACCCCCAGATTTGACTGTTGACGGCAAGTATATTTAGCAAAATGCAGTTTTCAGGAGGCGTGTAGAGGTCCAACGCCTCATTGACTACCTGTTCTTGCAGTGGTTTAAAGGACAGGTAGTCAATGCTGGCCGCCAGTTTAGGCTGTAACGGCCTCCCCGCTCACGGTGTTCACCACTCCCAGCAGCTCTTCCTGATCCTGTACCCCGTGCATACTCCTGGTATCTTCGGCCAGTGATCCCTGTTATGGACCAGCCAAGTCCTGGTCGCCAACGCTCCCCTCTGCTGAGGGAGTTGCGATGGCCAGTGCGTGGTAGTGCACTGGAGCGGGAGTGCCTGTGCTCCCTTGGCGAGCTTGCCCCATCTTCCGGAGCAAGTCTCGCTGGAGCATTTGCTCCATGAGCCTTTCCATTCGGCTCAAACGGGCACCTTTGCTGGTCTCGGGCGGTGAGTCTTCCGTACCGGACTCGTCTGAGTAAACCGGCCGGTCCGACTTCCGTTTTGCCTTACGTCCAGCCCGCTGCTGTTCAAGCTGTGCTAGCGGCGCTGGGCTCGGCTCGGAATGCTGTCGGTGACTGTGGACCGCAGCGTGTGCGGTCCAGGTGCCGCCGGTCGCCCCCCACTGATGGAACTCTCCTGTTCCGTCGGAGTCGAACGGGGAACGACCTTTCTTGCATGTTTTCCCTTGTTCATCCTGTGAGTGTACAAACAAGAACAAGGGGTTCGAAAAAACACGACCTCAGAGTAAGTTACTTACCTGGAGGTCCCATTTTTTGAACTTCTAGCGGGAGCGCTTGTACTCCCGTTCGTCGCTGTTGCACTGCGTGAGATGCTATGTCATGCATGCCTGCTGGACGGGGTCTTCACGTAGTCACTCACGTGACTCTGAAGTAAAATAAGATGACATTGAAGCTCGGTGGGGGAAGGATGGAGAGAGGGGTATGCAAGGGTTACTTCAAGTTAGAAAAATCAATATTTCTCCTACTGGGTAGTAAGCTGTCCAAGCAAAATATGAGATGCTGTTCCTCCAATTTGTGTTTGACCTCACTGTGACAATGGAGGAGGTGTAGGAGAAAAAGGTCTGTGTGGGAATAGGAAGGGAAATTCAAGTATTTGGTAACCGGGAGATCTGCTAGGCCCAGGCAGACTAAGCAGATATAGCAGGTTGTACCCTTATCTCATGCCCCCTCTCAGACTCCTCGCCGAACACTCGTGAGCCAATGTCTCGCGTGCTCTCCACACAGCACTTTGTCTTCGCACAGCTTCTTACCATAACCAGTCATCATCGGTTTCACAAAACCTTGCCTTTTCATTAGAGTCATAGAGTGATACAGTGTGGAAACAGGCTCTTCGGCCCAACTCGCCCACACCGGCCAACATGTCCCAGCTACCCTAGTCCCACTTGCCTGTGCTTGGTCCATAACCCTCCAAACCTGTACATGTACAAGGCAAGGCAAGGCAAGGCAAGTTTATTTGTATAGCACCTTTCAACAACAAGGTAATTCAAAGTGGTTTACATAAAACATTAAAAGCATTGGAAAGAAACACATATAAAATGACATTTAGATGTAAAACGATTATTAGATTATTCTGATACAATAATTACAAAATTAAAGCCATCAAATAAAAGATTTAAAATAGAATAAAACCAGGAATAGAAGTTACAGTGCAGTATAGGTAATTCATAAATTGTATTGTTTACTGAAAGGCAGCGGCAAACAGAAAAGTCTTCAATCTAGATTTAAAAGAGCTGAGAGTTGCAGCAGACCTGCAGTTTTCTGGGAGTTTGTTCCAGATATGTGGTGCATAAAAACTAAATGCTGCCTCTCCATGTATAGTTCTGATTCTGGGGACACAGAGCAGACCTGTCCCAGACGATCTGAGAGGTCTGGGTGGTTCGTAGCTAAGCAGATCAGAAATGTATTTTGGCCCTAAACCATTCAGTGCTTTGTAAACCAACAGTAGTACAGGTATTTTGAAATCAATTCTGTGACAGACAGGAAGCCAGTGTAAAGACCTCAGAACTGGAGTAATGTGATCTACTTTTTTGGTCTTAGTGAGGACTCGAGCAGCAGCGTTCTGAATTAACTGCAGCTGTCTGATCGACTTTTTAGGGAGACCTGTAAAGACACTGTTACAGTAGTCGAGCCTGCTGAAGATAAATGCATGAACAAATTTTTCCAAATCCTGCTGAGACATAAGCCCTTTAATCCTTGATATATTCTTTAGGTGATAGTAGGCTGACTTTGTGACTGGATGTATGTGGCTGTTGAAGTTCAGGTCTGAGTCCATGACTACTCCTAAGTTTCTGGCTTGGTTTGTTGTTTTTAGCATTACCATTTGAAGCTGGGTGCTAACTTTTAATCGTTCTTCCTTGGCTCCAAAAACAATTATTTCAGTCTTTTCTTTGTTTAATTGGAGAAACATCTGGTTCATCCAATCGTTGATTTGCTCAATGTATCTACTCAGTGCTTGTATTGGACTATAGTCTCCTGGTGATGTTGTTATGTAGACTTCTGTGTCGTCTGCGTAACTATGGTAACATATGTTGATGTTTTTCATGATCTGAGCCAGTGGAAGCATGTAGATGTTAAACAGAAGAGGCCCCAGAATGGAGCCCTGGGGAACTCCACATGTAATTTTTGCATGCTCAGATGTGTAATTACCTATAGACACAAAGTAGTCCCTGTCCTTCATGTAGGATTCAAACCATTTTAATGCTGTGCTCGAAAGTCCCACCCAGTTTTCCAGACGGTCTAGTAATATGTTGTGATCGACTGTGTCGAATGCAGCACTGAGATCTAGTAATACTAAGACTGAAATGTTGCCATTGTCTGTGTTTAAGTGAATGTAATTGGAGACCTTAACAAGAGCCGTCTCGGTGCTGTGGTGTGGTCCAAATCCTGATTGGAAGACATCAAAACAGCTGTTCATTAACATGAAATTGTTCAGCTGCTTAAAAACAGCTTTTTCAATGATTTTACTGAGAAATGGGAGGTTTGATATTGGCCTGTAATTGTTCAGTAGTGAAGTGTCTAAGTTCTTCTTTTTTAAGAGAGGCTTGATAACAGCAGTTTTCAGGGCCTGTGGGAAGACACATGAGAGAAGGGACGTGTTTACAATCTGCAGAAGGTCTGAGGTCATGCAGTTTGATACACCTTTGAAAAGGCCTGTTGGTAGAATATCGAGGCAGCAGGAGGAGGATTTCAAATGTTGTAAAATGTCCAAGGTTTTATGGTTAATAACATAAAATTGTGTCATGGTATTTGAATTGATTATAAGTGGACACATGGACAACACATGTCCTGCACCTGATGTGGAGGCACTGACTGCTTGCCTAATTTTCTGAATTTTGTCGGTGAAGAAGGAGGCAGTGTACAGACATGTAACTGTCCAACTGTTTCTTAAACGATGGGATAGTCCCAGCCTCAACTACCTCCTCTGGCAGCTTGTTCCATACTCCCATCACCCTTTGTGTGAAACAGTTACCCCTCGGATTCCTTTTAAATATTTTCCTCTTCACCTTGAACCTATATCCTCTGGTCCTCGATTCCCCTACTCTGGGTGAAAGACTCTGTGCACCTACCCGATCTATTCCTCTCAACATTTTGTACACCTCTGTAAGATCTCTGCTAGTCCTCCTACGCTCCATGGAATAGAGACCCAGCCTACTCAAGCTCTTCCTATAGCTCACACCCTCTAATCCTGGCGACATCTTCGTAAATATTTTCTGAACCCTTTCAAGTTTGATTCAGTCCTGTTTCTGGTTCTATGCTAACACCCCCGCCACCCACTAATCTATCCGCTCCCACTCCCAACACCGAGAAGTTAATAGTGGTGGAGAGTGGTTCACGGTTCACTCGACAATATTTTCCTTCTGTTCTTAATGATTGTCTAATCCCACTGTTATTATTTGGTTTATTGCAGAGCACCAGACTATGGGAACAACTATGGGTGAAGTTACAAACAAGACTGAGGTTTCAGTGACCCCAACAACAAGGAGTGACACAGGTATGTTACAGAATTCTTCAATGTTGTCCTGATATCAGGTATGGATCTAATGCACGGGCCACGGGTCAGAAAGGTTGGGGAGTAATGAGGGGGCTGAGAATGAGAGGTTGGAGTCACCATCTGCAGTGGGTTGAAAGGACAGATAGAGTGATGTTAGAGCAGGTGGATCGATCGTACTGAAGATCCAGTGAGCATTAATGCCGTGACCATGGGAAACAGTGAAGGGGACAAGATGGTGCGTAAAATTTGGCGACTCCTGTGTTTGGACTCCGTGTAGTCCACACTGTTAGAATTATTATAATTGTGAGTCAAATAGGCATGCAACGTGGAACAGCCCCTTCGGCCACGCCAACCAACATGCCCCGTCTACACTAGTCCCACATGCCTGCGCTTGTCCATATCCCTCTAAACATATCCTATCCATGTACCGAATGTTGCCATAAAAAGAGTGAAGCGTTATGTTAGTACCAGTATTAACTACCTCCTCTGGTAGCCCGTTGCGTAATCCTACCATCTGTTGTGTGTAGAAAACAAGTTGCCCCACGGCATCTTCTCATGATCCTCGTGTACTCGAGTCAGTGTACTCGGGTACACGTATCGGAGCAGGAGGCCACCGAGAATGAAAGGCTGGTGATGGGTGGGACAAACATTGTTGAAGCGGCAGACGATTCCTCTTCATCAGGGCATTTGTCGGCTGTGCTATTTAACCCTGCGCTGCTCTCTGTCTGCAAACCTGCTGTGGAGATGATCACTCTCCCCCAGTGCACTGCCTCCTAGGGTCACACACTATCCCATCCCCCTCGACCCATCCTCCCCAGGTCACACTCGATTCCATCCCCCTAGACCCATACTCCCCGATGATCACTCTCCCCCAGTGCCCACCCTCCTAGGGTCACACACTATCTCATCCCCTAGAACCATCCTCCCCAGGTCACTCCCATCCCTCTGGGACCCACCTTCCCCGATGATCATGCTCCCCAGGGTCCATCATCCCAGGGTCACACACTATCCCATCCCCCTGGGACCCACTCACCCTGCGTCACACTGTCCCATCCCACTAGACCCATCCTCCCCGGGTCTAGTGGGATTGTAAGCTGCCCAAACGGAATTCGAGGTGCTCTTCCATCAAATAGCGTGCGGCCAAGGACAGAGAGATTGGAATGGGAAGAGTTACAATGGTTAGCCACGGTTGACACAAAGCATGGACTCTCCAAGTGCATTGTGCTTGATCTGCCAAGGCCGACTGGATCAACAAGTTGCAACCATTTTAACTCTTGCACTGATTTCTCCCTTCCTCGCCCATTTCACCTGCATTTCTTCCTCTAGCTTCACAATTCGCAACTTTTCAATCCCTTTGCCTCACATCGTCTGCCTTTTCATCTCTGACCGTTGGCTGATCATCAGCCTATCAAAATCTCACCTCGCCTGTATCCACCTTACTTGTCAGGCGTCGGCCTGCCCCTCCTCTTTACACATGTCTCCTCTTTCCCCTCCATCTGTAGAAGGGACCAGACTTGAAACGTCACCTATCCCTATTCTCCAGAGATGCTGTTTCCCCCGCTGAGTGACAGCACCACATTGTGCCTTATTCCAACGTCCTGTTTCGATCAGTTCTACTGGGGGGGTGGGGACAGTCAGGATGGGTAAGGGTACAGATCCAGATGCTTAGTTTCTCTCTTTGAATACACAGATCTAACGCCTACATTCTCTGAGCTCCTGACACAGTGGGACGAGTACAAACTGTTCCAACTGACAAAATTCTATCGGGAGAGACTGAAGCAGGCGATTGAAGAAAGGGTTGAAAGCCTCGGCTTCATGATGAGATGGCAGGGATGTTTCAGTGAACAAGAACACGGGGTAAGTGGAAGGAACACGGTGACTTCTGTTTCCTGTCACAAAATTTACGGTATTGGGGGAAGAGTGACCAATGTCAGTCTCACTCACCTCGCACTGCATGGGTTGACTCTGGAGACACCGATATCTGATCAGATTGCCTCCTGTAGACCTGGTAGCAGGAATAAAACCTGGGAGCTGGGGATTCCATTCTGATCCAACTGGTCTTCCCACACACTCATTACTTTGTGCAGCGGTCAGGAACCAATGAACCTGTAAACCAGAATCAGAACAGATAATCCATTTCAAGTCTCATCAGTTTCATTGGTCACATTTAGTTCAGTTCATGAAACCACAGAAGACATTAGGCATGAGCACAATGAACTACAGATGCTGGTTTACAAAAAACATACAATGCCCTGCACAATAGAGCTCTGTTTTTGGAGATGCTGTCTGACCTGCTGAATTATTCCAAGACATTAACCTGTTCACTTATCATTCAATTCATAAATTAAATAAACAAAAGAACATTTGCTAAATCTTCAATATAAACATAATGTGATTTAAATATTCAGCAGGTGGGTTATTTGAGCATCTGTGGGAAGGGAAGCTGAGTTAATGTACAGTTAAAGGAGGGGATGAGCTGCTGGAAATGTGCAAGTGATGGATATCTTTGGTCAGGTAAAAATGGGGTAGGCGTAGAGATAAAGAAGTTGTCTGGTCAATGAGTGAGTGGGCTCAGCGAGGGAAATAATGTAGATGAAAAATCATAACTGTTTTAAAATGCAGAGCAGGAAGAAATGCAGGTTGGACTGGACGTGTCAATTCCTAGTGGGATACAGTCAATGTGAGGACAAAAGGAATTGGATTAATTTCACATCAATTTCAACACAGCCATCATTGGCCTGAATGGCCTGTTCCCGTGCTGTACTCTGCTGTGTTCTGGGACACTGCCAGTTGTGAAGCGAGTTTCACACTGTCAGGACTCTGGGAGTACACAGTTTGTCAGCACAGTGTCATGGGTGTATGAAGAGGCAGACCAATGCCTGTCATTATGCTTAAAATTACCAGAATATCCCATCACGGAACAGCTAATTCCTCCCCATTAGCATTGTCTCAGTCACTTCCCCATATATTCATTGTTGTTCTTCACAGAGCGTCGCTGAGCTGGTGGTAAAGGGAAACCGCAGAGACAGTTCCTTACTCTTCCTCAGTCTGGTGATGGAGAAGGGTAACCATGCCCGGCGGGTGATGTGGGAATCCTTTGTGAAAATGCAGAATGAATTACCGAAGCTGGACAAAATACTGAAAGAAATCCAGGAGCTCGGTACGGTAAATCAACACACTGAACTGAATATCACATTGAAACACTGGAGTTAACAATGTTATTCAAGTCTGGTTTAATAAATGCTCGTTGATTTAAACAGGTCCTGATCCAGAAGAATACATGAACATCATCGGAGGTTTAACTGAATTACCCTCTCATATGGAAGGTGAGTGTTGAAATGTACAGTTCACACCAATGACTTGTCAGAATTGATGTAAAACTGAAACTGTTCAGAGCTTTGTAGAATCGGAAATCAGAAGATCAAAGGCTAAGCAATTGTTAGACTGACACGGGGATTCACTATGGATTGCTTCTTTGTCTGTAGATTCAGGTTTAGCTTAGTTTAGTGTATAATCACACGGACTGAGGTGAAAAGCTTTTGTTGCGTGTTATCCACTCAGCAGAAGGACAGTATGTGATTATAATCGAGCTATTTACAGTATAGATAAACTATGAGAGAATAACGTTTAATTTAGTACAAGGTAAAACGAGGATAGTCCGAGCGCATCCAAAGAGGTAGATAGTAGGTCCCAGATCATTTTATCTCTGTCATACACTGGAACTATTACACTGCATTATTACATCTCCTCCAGGCGTTAATTGTACAAGGCTTTGCAATGTATCAGGTTGTGGGAGAGATCTGTGAAATCCAGTACACAACCGGAGGAGAATGTGTGTGTAGTGCTTCCCCACACACTCCTGGCAGAGTCCTGACACACTGTATAACCCACACACTCCTGGATGGGCCCTGACTACACTGTGTAACCCCACACACTCCTGGATGTCCATGACACACTGTGTAACCCCACACACTCCTGGCAGAGCCCTGACACACTGTATAACCCACACACTCCTGGATGTCCCTGACACACTGTGTAACCCTACGCACTCCTGGATGTCCCTGACACACTGTGTATCCCCACACACTCCTGGATGTCCCTGACACACTGTGCAATCCACACATTCCTGGATGGGTCTTGACACACTCTAATCCCACACAATCCTGGCAGAGTCCTGATACACTGTGTAACCCCACACACTCCTGGATGGGCCCTGACACACTGTATAACCCTCACACTCCTGGATGGGCCCTGACACATTGTGTAACCCCACACACTCCTGGATGGGCCCTGACACATTGTGTAACCCCACACACTCCTGGATGGGTCTTGACACACTGTGTAACCCCACACACTCCTGGATGGGCCCTGACACATTGTGTAACCCCACACACTCCTGGATGGGCCCTGACACACTGTGTAACCCCACACACTCCTGGATGGGTCTTGACACACTGTGTAACCCCACACACTCCTAGATAGAACCCTGACACATTGTGTAATCCCACACACTCCTGGATGGGTCTTGACACGCTGTGTATCCCCACACACTCCTGGATAGAACCCTGACACACTGTGTAACCCCACACGCTCCTGGGTGGGTCTTGACACACTGTGTAACCCCACACACTCCTGGATAGAACCCTGACACACTGTGTAACCCCACACACTCCTGGATGGGTCTTGACACACTGTGTAATCCCACACACTCCTGGGTGGGTCTTGACACACTGTGTAACCCCACACACTCCTGGATGGGTCTTGACACACGGTGTAACCCTACACACTCCTGGATGTCCCTGACACACTGTGTAATCCCACACACTCCTGGATGTCCCTGACACACTGTGTAATCCCACACACTCCTGGATGGGTCTTGACACACTGTAATCCCACGCACTCCTGGACGGGCCCTGACACACTGTATAACCCTCCCACTCCTGGATGGGCCCTGATACACTGTATAACCCACACACTCCTGGCAGAGTCCTGACACACTGTGTAACCCCACACACTCCTGGATGGGTCTTGACACACTGTATAACCCCACACACTCCTGGATGGGTCCTGACACACTGTGTAACCGAAAAGGTGCGTCGTCTAAAAGCAAAATTATCGAAACGCCACCTACCCGAAAGGCGGCGTCGCCTACAAGTCAGCAAACCGACTGCCGCTCAACAAAAAAGTCCAATAACAGGCATGACGTTTCCGGGGGGGGGGGGGGGGTAGCGAACTTGTCAGCGATTGGTCCAGATCCCCGGGTCCATCACATCTCTGTGAAGGCATGAACATTGTCCCAAACCTCCGCTCCACCCGACCCGCAGGCCACGGAGGGTGGCCGTGTGAGAGTGGGGGCTGTCGTGAGGGATGCGCACCTTCGGCCGCTTTCAACTTCGTGCTTGGGTTCAGATTTCCCAGTCACCTATGGCTTGTGTTGGAAAATGAATCCCACGCTCCCGTCTCCCCCTTCTCTCTCCCCTCTTCTCTCACTCCCACTCTCTCTCTCTCCCTTCCCTCTCTCCCTGCTCTCTCCTCCTCTCTCTCCCCTCCTCTCTCTCCCCTCTTCCCTCTCTCCTACTCTCTCTTCCCCTCCTCTCTCCCCCTCTCTCTCTCCCTCCCTTCTCTCTCCCCCTTCTCTCTCTTCCCTTCTCTCTCTCCCCTCCCCCTTCTCCCTCTCCTCCATCACCACCCACGGGAGCGTTCCACAGTCATTGACCGCGATGCACCGCCATCGGACCATAACCCCCACACCAGGGTGATTCACCCCCACCGCAGGGACAGACGGTTTATTTATTACCGTCTCGGTGCTTGCAGAACGCTCCTAAGCTCCCACGCACTATACAGGCAGCATCTCTGGAGAGAAGACATGGGTGGCGCATCGTGACAGACCATTCTTCAGAGTGCGTCTGAAAGGTCTCGACCTGAAACGCCACCCATTCCTTCTCTCCAGAGATGCTGCCTGATTTGTGCGTGGTAACTTGGGTGCGTTCCGGTTCATAGGTGACTGGGCAATCTGAACCCAAGCACCAAGTTGAAAGCGGCCGAAGGTGCGCATCTCTCGGGACAGCACCCACTCTCACACGACCACCCTCCGCGGGCTGCGGGTCGGGTGGAACGGAGGTTTGGGACAATGTTCATGCCTTCACAGAGATGTGATGGACGAGGGGGTCTGGACCAATCGGTGGCAAGTCCGCCCCCCCCCGGCAACGTCATGTCTGTTATTGGACTTTTCTGTTGTGCGACAGTCGTTTCGCTGGCTTGTAGGCAACGCCGCCTGTCGGATAGGTGGCGTTTCGTCAGAGCGGCCATTCAGTAATTTTGCTTTTAGGCGACGCTGCTTTTCAGTTTGTTGGCTTTAAGGCATCCCGCACTTTCGGTTAGTTTGCATTTACGCGTCCCATCCTTTCGGTTAGTAGGCGTTTCGTCTTCGGACTCTTTCGGTTTATTGGCATTTCGGTCTCGTTTTCATTCGGTCCTTTGGCTTCGACTTCTTTGCTTCGGCCTCTTGTCCGCACACGACCTAACATTGTGATATTTTCTGTCTATTCTGTCTCTTCCCGTGCAAGATGTTCAACAGAAACACAAGGAGACACTGAAGGCACAGACTGAAACACTGAGCGTGAACACCATCCTGATGAATGAGAAGGTTAAGGATTTCCAGCTGCGTGATGGATACGCTGAGCTCACAATCATCTCCACTGTTCGAGATCGGACACTGGTGGAACATGAGCTGCTGGCAAGAGGCCGGGACCATGAAGAGTGGAGAGAGAAATGTCTCCGGGGAAAACTGGAAAAAATCAGGACTGATCAATTGTTCCACAGCAGCTTTTCCCGGAGGATATCCCGATCTGGGAGTTCAGCATCAGTGTCCGGAGTAGCGGGGATCGGAAAAACAACAATGGTGCAAAAGATTGTTCATGACTGGGCCACGGCGAAAATATACCAACAATTCCAGTTTGTCTTCAGTTTCAAATTCCGGGATTTGAACTCAATTAACTGCAGAGTAACCCTGAGGGAATGTATTCTGGATCAGTATCCTTACTTTGGTAATATGCTAGGAGAGGTCTGGAAGAACCCAGAGGGATTGCTGTTTATATTCGACGGTCTGGATGAATTCAAGGGTAGAATCGATTTTGCTGACAGTCGGAGAGACACAGAACCTCGGCACCAGTGTCCAGATCCCGAGTGGTGGTGTGAAGTGTCTGACATTGTGTACAATTTAATCCAGCACAAGCTGCTCCCAGGGTGTTCAGTGCTAGTGACCACCCGCCCCACTGCGTTACATTTACTGGAAAAGGCAGAGATCAGTGTCAGGGCTGAAATCCTGGGATTTGATAGTGAGGAACGGAAGCAATATTTCACCAGGTATTTTGAAGGTCAGTCGGTGGCAGCAGCTGTTTTCAAACACGTGGAGGAGAACGAGATCCTGTACACCATGAGCTACAACCCCTCCTACTGCTGGACCCTCGGCCTGACATTGGGCCCCTTCTTCAGACAAACACACCGGGACCCGCAGCGAGTTCCCAAGACCATTACACAACTATATTGCTACTTTATTTACAACATCCTGAAAAACCACGGCCGTGAGATTGAGAACCTCCGTGAGGTGTTACTAAGGGTTGGTCAGATGGCCTTCGCTGGAGTGGCTGAGAAGAAGATTGTGTTCACAGATGGAGATTTGATCAAATACAATCTGCAGCCTTCCCAGTTCCTGTCCGGGTTCCTGGTGGAACTTTTGGAGAGAGAGGATTCAGCCCGGAGCGTGGTGTACACCTTCCCGCACCTCACCATCCAAGAGTTTGTAGCCGCACTCGCACAATACCTGACTGCAGATCCCGGGAATATCGTGACAATCCTCATTAAAGTCGATGGCATGAGAGACGGGCGATTTGAAGTGTTTCTCCGTTTTGTCGCTGGTCTCTCCTCCCCACGGACAGCTTGCATCCTGGAGGAGTTTCTGGGTCCAGTTCCAAACCAAACAACCTGCCGAGTGATTGACTGGGTGAAGGAGGAGGTTAAATGTCAGATAAGAAATACAAGTAGAACTGGTAAAAGGAGGCTCCTGAACTCGCTGCACTACCTGTTTGAGTCTCAGAATCCTGAACTGGCTCAGCAGACATTGGGATCTGTGAAATTGCTTTCATTCTGTACACTGGTAATGAACCCGATTGACTGTGCGGTCCTGTCTCATGTCATCAGGCTCTGTGATACAATCAAACACCTCGATCTGTGGAACTGCTACATTCAGTGTGAAGGTTTCCAGCGGCTGGGACCGGTTCTGCACAAGTGTCAGGAATTGGGGTAACTGTCCGTTTTACGCTAATTCTGAACTGTAAAATAGTTTCACTATGTTCTTCCGTCCAGCACCCAGAGATGCTGCCTGACTCGCTGAGTTACTCCAGTATTTTGTGTCGACCGTCTGTGCGGCTGGCCGTCACTGTGCACGGCCTCCCTACTATCACCCCCTCCTCGGGTCGCCCGTGGTCGATTCTGCTGTCCTCTCCCCTACCCAGGTTGGTCGACTCCATTCCCTTCACCCCCGGGTCGCTGGTGGTCGACTTAGTCTCCCCCTCCCCCGGGTCGCTGGTGGTTGACTCCGTCTCCCCCTCCCACGGGTCGCTGGTGGTCGACTCCGTCTCCCCCTCCCCCGGGTCGCTGGTGGTCAACTCCGTCTCCCCCTTCCCCGGGTCGCCGTTGATCGACTCCGTCACCCCCTTCCCCCCTTCCCCGGGTCACGTGCGTTGCAGCCGTTCTCTGCACGGGGAACATTACCCGGTCGTCGGGGAATAAGAATAAATGGTGAAAGTCACCAAGCATCACAACCACAGAGATTTCTTCAATAATTTGCTGAGGTGCTTCCAGAAATATCAGTTTGGGAGACATTATTTCAGCCCCGGGGTTTGTATCACTTTGTTTCTTACTCTGTTTGCTTGTGTTTAGACTGGGAGGCAACGACCTGGGAGATTCTGGAGTGAAACTGGTGTCTGCGGCTCTGAGGAACCCGGACTGTAAAATACAGAGACTGAGGTAAGTCCCAGACTGTGAGAGATTGTGTTTACACTCATTGTGTGTCTGACACTGAACATTAATATAATCAGTAGAGCCAGGATGTTTAGGCGCTAAAAATCTCTGAAATAGGCAGGCAAAAAGGCATAATAAAATTACAAAAAAGGCACGAAAAGGCATTTATTGGCAAAAAAGGCATAAAAAGGCAATTATTTCCACCATCAAAATATGGGTAAAAATGATAATATAAAGGTATACTACATTAAATGACCAAAGTTGCCTGGTTGCACATAACTACTAGCATTTTTATCAAATTATCTGGCATTAAACTATGCCGTCTGTGAGACAGAATCTGCTTCAGTAGTGAAAAACTTATTTCTACCCCAGCTAAGGTCACTGGTACATACCTGAAACAAGCTACAAACTCTACATTCATGTTGATATCTTGTGCATTACAGCTACCTTTGAGAACTTCAGCTATGTTTTATTTCTTCAAGATCTTTGTTAGCTAAAATCACTCTCTCACATTTTCCTTGTATATCTTTACGTACATCGCCAGGATCTTTAAGTACAAAGTACAGCAAGTGAAGATGTAAACAACTGAGCAATAGTTGTGCTCTTTGACTTCTCCAATACTTCCGATGTCAAGAAATACTACTTTGATGGTTGACCTGCCTGATGACCACATTGGCAACATATCTTCCCACAGCATTGGTTGTCTCATCTATGAGATCCATATTTTATTGAGTGCAACTTCGTCTCTAATTTTCTGCACAACAATGTTGAAGTATCTGTCAACATAATTGTTCCGTAATGATGATTCGCTCGGTATATGTTCCTCTGTGTATTTCTCTAAAAAACCTCTGAGAGATTTGTTTTCCAATTTCCACTGTGGAATTCCAGCATCAATTAATGTTTTGCACAGATCACTCGAAAACTCAGAATTGCGACTGGAGCCAACAGTAAATGTTGTGAGGAGACAAGCTTGCGTATTTCCTACCTTCAGTTTCTCTGCCGCCGACTTGTGTTTAGCTGAATATACATGCTGGGAGACAAAATATGTATTCTCATGATTCACTGCTTTCTCATATGCTTTGCAAAACAGCACACAGTTCTCTGTAGAACATATATAACTCCCGTACATGCTTACCAAATCGTTCTGTTTATTACAAGGCGTTGACTAGACTTTAGACATGTTGACGCTTGCAGGGGTAGATCCTACAGGAGCGGGGATGCAGACCTATACAGGCAGGCCAAGTATAAGCTGAGAAGAGGAATCAGAGCTGCCAAGGAAAGATACTCTGAGAAGTTGAGAAGCAAGTTCTCAGCAAATGACTCTTCTTCAGTGTGGAAGGGCTTGCAAGAAATCACAAGCTACAAGAGGAAAAACCCCGCTCCTTGGACAATTGTCAGCAGACCTCACACTCACCCCCTACGACGTATTCGTGGCACTGAGTAGGACTAATGCACGTAAAGCTGCTGGCCCTGACGGCATCCCCGGGCGCGTGCTCAGGGCCTGTGCTGCGCAGCTGACAGACGTCTGGACTGACATCTTCAACCTGTCACTTGCCCAAGCAGTTGTCCCCACGTGCCTTAAAACCACCTCCATCGTGCGAGTGCCAAAACACTCCACTGCGGCAAGCCTCAACGACTTCCGCCCAGTTGCACTTACCCACATCATCACCAAGTGCTTCGAGAGGCTGGTCCTGGCACACCTCAAAAGCTGCCTACCCCCCACACTGGATCCCTATCAGTTTGCCTACCGCAAGAACAGGAGTACGGAGGATGCCATCTCAACGGCACTTCACTCCGCCCTCTCCCACCTCGACAACAGAGACACTTACGTAAGAATGCTGCTCATCGATTACAGCTCAGCATTCAACACCATTATACCATCAAAACTGATCACCAAACTCGGTAACCTGGGCATCGACCCCTCCCTCTGCAACTGGATACTGGACTTTCTAACCAACAGACCCCAGTCTGTTAGGTTAGACAAGCACACCTCTTCAACCCTCACCCTGAACACTGGCGTTCCACAGGGCTGTGTGCTGAGCCCCCTCCGCTACTCCCTCTTCACCTATGACTGCACACCTGTACATGGTACTAACACCATCATCAAGTATGCAGATGATACAACGGTGATTGGCCTCATCAGCAACAACGATGAGTCGGCCTACAGAGAGAAGGTCCAGCACTTAGCAGCATGGTGCGCTGACAACAACCTGGCCCTTAACTCCAAGAAGACCAAGGAGCTCATTGTAGACTTCAGGAAGTCCAGGGGCGGCACGCACACCCCCATCCACATTAACGGGACGGAGGTGGAACGTGTTTCTAGCTTCAGGTTCCTGGGAGTCAACATCTCCGATTACCTCTCTTGGACCCACAATACCTCAACTCTGATCAAGAAGGCTCACCAGCGTCTCTTCTTCCTGAGGAGACTGAAGAAGGTCCATCTGTCTCCTCAGATCCCGGTGAACTTCTACCGCTGCACCATCGAGAGCATCCTTACCAACTGCATCACAGTATGGTATGGCAACTGCTCTGTCTCCGACCGGAAGGCATTGCAGAGGGTGGTGAAAATTGCCCAACGCATCACCGGTTCCTCGCTCCCCTCCATTGAGTCTGTCCAAAGCAAGCGTTGTCTGCGGAGGGCGCTCAGCATCGCCAAGGACTGCTCTCACCCCAACCATGGACTGTTTACCCTCCTACCATCCGGGAGGCGCTACAGGTCTCTCCGTTGCCGAACCAGCAGGTCCAGGAACAGCTTCTTCCCGGCGGCTGTCACTCTACTCAACAACGTACCTCGGTGACTGCCAATCACCCCCCACCCCCGGACACTTATTATCATTTATTATTATTTATTCAAATCATTTGCTATGTCGCTTTTCCAGGGAGATGCTAAATGCATTTCGTTGTCTCTGTACTGTACACTGACAATGACAATTAAAATTGAATCTGAATCTGAATCTGAATCAATGACCAGAACGAGTTCTATTGCAGGTGCAATAAACAGAAACTTAACCCTGATATCTCCCACACCCTATCCCCAACCAACACTTCACACCTACTCATAGCTTGACTCCAGTTTGAAAAGACTAGATTCTTCCCCACCTATTCCTCCCCAATTACCACTCGCACCTACTTAAAGCATGACTTCAGTCTGCAAAGACTGGAGCCTTTCCCACGCACCCCTCTTCAATCACCACTTCACACCCACTTACAGCTGGGTTTCACCCCGTGTATGTTTTCTTGTAAGTTACGTTAAAATGGCAAAAAAAAAGGCTGATTTAGGCACTCAATCGTGAAAAAGGCATTATCTTCCTGAAATCATCAAAAAAAGGCATGAAAAGGCATTTATGGCAAAATCCAGGCTCTAATGATCAGTAATTCTGTCACTGATAAACATTGGGGATTTGCACCGCCTCATGTCTCTCTGTGTCTCTTACCCTCACTCTCTCTCATCTCCAGGCTGGAATGTGTCGGTCTCACAGATTCTGGAGCCGTGGATCTCGTTTCCGCTCTCAGTACAAACACCTCACTGACGGATCTGAACCTGGAGGGTAACAGCTTGGGAGATTCCGGAGTGAAACAGGTGTCTGTGGCCCTGAGGAACCCGAACTGTAAAATACAGAGACTGAGGTAAGTCCCAGACTGTGAGAGATTGTGTTTACACTCACTGGGTGTCTGACACTGAACATTAATATAATCAGTAATTGTGTCACTGATAAACGCTGGGGATTTGCACCGTCTCCTGTCTCTCTGTGTCCCTCACCCTCTCTCTCATCTCCAGGCTGGACAGTGTCGGTCTCACAGATTCTGGAGCCGAGGATCTCGTCTCCACTCTCAGTGCAAACCGCTCACTGTTGGAGCTGGACCTGAGATACAACTCTCTTACAGACCGATGTGTCCCCGCTGTCCGCCGCCTCATACTGACCCACCCGAGTCTGGAGCTGATCTGGTGAGTGTTTGTGTTAATGTTTAATGTGATCAAATATCAGGGGATCCATCCATCCGCGGGCTTCTTTCTCCTGTAATGTTTTCTGTAAGTGTTGTTGAAATATTAACCCCAGTCCTTGTTATTGACACTGTTGTTTCATCTGTTTATTTCCTCTTTATTCCTCCACATGTTTCAGGCTGGGAGAGAATCAGTTCAGTGAAGATGGACGGAAGCAACTGGAGAATCTGAGGAGAATCAGACCCGGACTGAGAGTGGACGTCAGATCATCTCGGGGTATAACCATCACCCTCCCCCTCCAGCTGCTTCCCACCCTCTCCCCCCTCTCCACCCCTCCCTCTCTCCCCATCCCCGCTCCCCCGCGCCTGCTCCCCCCCTCCCGCCCCCACTTCCCACACCCGCTCACCCCGCCTTTCGTCCCCCCCTCCCGTCCCCCCTCCCGCTACCCAACTTCCGCGAACCCCCTCCCGCTCTCCCCACCCCCGTTCCCGCCCGTTTCCCCCACCCGCTCCCCTCCTCCCGCACCCCCCTTCCCGCACCCGCTCTCCCCACCTCCCGTTCTCCCTCCCGTTCCCCACTCCTGCTCCCATCCACCCGTTCCCCTACTACCGCTCCCCTCCTCCCCGCTCCCCCCTCCCGCTCCCCCCTGCTCTCGCCCGGTACCCCCACCTCCTGCGCACCCCCTCCCGCTCCCCCCTCCCGCTCTCCCCCTCACACTCCCCCTCCCTCTCTCTCCCCTTCACACTCCCCCCTCCCGCTCTCCCCCTCAGACCCCCCCCTCCCGCTCTCCCCGCCTCCCGTTCTCCCTCCCGTTCCCCACTCCCGCTCCCCGCTCCCCCCTCCGGCTCCCCCCCTGCTCTCGTCCGCTCCCCCCACCTCCTGCTCCCCCCTCCCGCTCTCCCCCTCGCACTCCATCCTCCCGCTCTCCCCCTCATACTCCACCCTCCCGCTCTTTCCCCTTCACACTCTCCCGTCCCGCACTTCCCCTCCCTCTCACCCACCTCCCGCTCTCTCCACCTCACACTCCCCCCTCCCGCTCTCTCGTCCCCCCGCTCTCCCCCTCACGCCTCCCCTCTCCTGTTCTCCCCCCTCACACCCCCCCTCCCGCTCTCTCCCCTCACACTTCCCCCCCCTCCCGCTCTCCCCCCTCACACTCCCCCTCCTGCTCTCTCCCGCGCTCTCTCGTCCTCCCGCTCTCTCCCTCACACTCCATCCGCCCCTTCCCCCCCCCCCCCCACGCTCCCCCACCCTCAAGCTCCCCTCCATTCCCGCTTTACCCACTCCTGCCGCCCTCCTCTGATCCTTCTCCTCACACACTAGGTCTCATGCCCCATCTTGCTCCACCTCTCTGTTCTCCCCTCCATCTCCTCCCTCCAAAGGTCGGACCGGTAGATAGCCACCAAGAACAAATGGTGACCCTGGGGAGGTCATGGCTAACGAAAGGATTGCCAGCCGGGGATGGCGAGAACCAAGGGGTACCCAGCCGTGGTTGGGGGGTGGGAGGGCGTCTATGGCCACGTGTAGCGGCAGGCCTGGTTCACCACTGCGAGCGAGCTCCAGATAAAGCTGTTTGATTAACGCGGTGACGTTTATGTACTGCCTCTGTGAGGTCTGCTGTATGATTTTACACGGCTCTGTGCACAACAAATCTTCTCCCTGTACCTCGGTACATCTGACACTAAAGTAGTATGGAATATTGAGATTGAAGGATTCAGATTCAGATTCAGATTCAACTTTAATTGTCATTGTCAGTGCACAATACAGAGACAACGAAATGATCTTAGAGAGATGTATAAAATCATGGGGGAACTCAATAGGGTGTTTGCACAGGTATGTTTCCTCAGAGTAGAATAATCTAAATGGCATAGGCTTAAGGTGAGAGGGGAACTATTTAATAGGAACCTGATGTTTAACATTTTCACAAAGTGGTGGGTTTATGGAGCAAGCTGCCAAAGGTGGTAGTTGAGGCAGGTACACTAATAACATGTCTTTGGTTTATAGTATGATACAACGTGCAAACAGGCCCCCTCGGCCCACACCAGTCAACATTTCCCAGCTGCACTAGTCTCACCTGCTGGCGTTTAGTACACAGCCCTCCAAACCTGTCCTCTCATTTATGGGTCAACAGTTTCTCAAACCTTGGGATTGTCGCTGCCGCAACTATCTCCTCTGGAAGCTTGTTCCATACACACACCACTCTTTGTGTGAAAACGTTACCCCTCAGATCCCGATTAAATCTTTTCCCCAAAATATTTTTGGACAGAGCGGTTTAGAGAGATTATAGTCAAACCGTGGATTAATGGGACGCTTGATGGGTCATGTTGGTTAGGTTGGGGCGAAGAGTCTGTTTCTAAGACGACCATTAACTTCCACTTGCCCCATAATGTCAGCTCAGATTGCTGCCGGCTATTCCCAACCTGTGGTTTTCTCAATTTGAACTTGTTCTGCAAATGCAATTAATGTTTTTTTTTCAGAACCGAAATTAACACTAATAGGCAAATTCTACTATCGTCGTTGACCAGGCACATCATCATGGCAGAAAAGCAAAGTCGGATTGAGAGCAGTGCCTCGACGGAATGTTAACCCGCCGAAGAGGAAAGGGAACAATGTTAGTCCTGAGTGAGAGGAATAAGAGACGTGGTTCACGGCCCTGGAACTAAGTGGCAAAATAGACAAAAGGCAATAGGTGCAGGAATAGGCCATTCGGCCCTTCGAGCCAGCACTGCCATTCAATGTGATCATGGCTGATCATTCCCAATCAGTACCCCGTTCCTGCCTTCTCCCCATATCCCCTGACTCCGCTATCGTTAAGAGCCCTATCTAACTCTTGAAAGGATCCAGAGAACCGGCCTCCACCGCTGAGGCAGAGAATTCCACAGATTCGCCACTCTCTGTGAGAAAAAGTATTTCCTTGTCCCCTTTCTAAATGGCTTACCATTATTCTTAAACTGTGGCCGCTGGTTCTGGACTCCCCCCAACATCGGGAACATGGTTCCTGCCTCTAGCATGTCCAAACCCTTAACAATCTTATATATTTCAATGAGATACCCTCTCATCCTTCTAAACTCCAGAGTGTACAAGCCCAGCCGCTCCATTCTCACAGCATATTACAGTCCCGCCATCCTGGGAATTAACCTGGTGAATCTACGTTGCACTCCATCAATAGCAAGAATGTCCTTCCTCAAATCAGGGGACCAAAACTGCACACAATACTCCAGGTATAATAATAATAATGGATGGGATTTATATAGCCCCTTTCTAATACTCAAGGCGCTTTACATTGCATTATTCATTCACTCCTCAGTCACACTCGGTGGTGGTAAGCTACTTCTGTAGCCACAGCTGCCCTGGGGCAGACTGACGGAAGCGTGGCTGCCAATCTGCGCCTACGGCCCCTCCGACCACCACCAATCACTCACACACATTCACACACATTCCCACAACACACATTCACACATGTATGGTCTCACTAGGCGTCTGTAGCACTGCAGAAGGACCTCTGCTCCTATACCCAACTCCTCTTCTTATGAAGGCCAACATGCCATTCGCTTTCTTCACGGCAAAAACCATCATGACCGAGCTTCATCAAACAATGAATCATCGAGTCTCATCCAAGGGGCAGATCATGCGAGTCTCAGCTTATCCTGATGACAAATCACTTCCGGTGAGGCCATGTTGTGGTGAGGGCACAGCATTGAGCTCAGCTCCCCGTGAAATCGCATAAAAAGCCTTTTTAAAGTCGGGAACGATTTAAAAAAATACTCGCCGAAGGTTGCTTGGCGTCGTGGAAGTGACGTCATCATAAATCAACAAAAAAAATCGGAGTTTAACGGGACCTTTAGATGAGAAAATGAAAACTCACACGAGGACCCAGGAAAGCTACGATCAGACTTCAGGTTCAAGACGATTTGGAAGCTCTTCAATCAACAAAGTCTGTTTCATATCAAACAACTGAAAGCTCAGAAGAAGAGTCCATTCCTCAACAAGCAGTATTTGAAATGGCTACAAGAGGAGAGGCCAAAGAAAAGGAGAAGGAGAAGGAGAAGGAGAAGGAGCTGAAACAGCTGGAACAAACGGTAAGAATAATCTTACTAAAGACTTCTCCGAAATGTTTGCCAGTATTAATACTACACTGGAGAACAATCTCTGTAAACTGAAAGCTAATTTATCCAAGAAAATTGATGCTGCTCGAGAAGAATCAAGGGAAATGTATACTTCTCTGAAGCAGAAACTCAGTGACTTTGATCAGAGAACAACACTGGAATTTGAAAGACTAGAAAGTGATCATAAAAAGAAATTTGATATAACCATATAACCATATAACAATTACAGCACGGAAACAGGCCATCTCGGCCCTACAAGTCCGTGCCGAACAACTTTGTTTTCCCTTAGTCCCACCTGCCTGCACTCATATCATAACCCTCCATTCCCTTCTCATCCATATGCCTATCCAATTTATTTTTAAATAATACCAACGAACCAATATGTTGATTGAAGAGAGGAAACATTCTGACATCGTGACAGAAGAGATTACAACTGAAATGAAGGAGATGGCGCGTGAAATATCGATTCTGAAAAAGGAACAAAGTGATAATCGGGGGCAATTGATTAAATTGACGGACAAATGTCAAGATTTGGAAGCGAGATCAAGGAGACTGAACTTAAGGATTGTAGGAGTAAAGGAGAGACGAGAGCAAGGAATGGATATGCCGGAGCTTGTCTTCAAAATAATCATAGATGTCTTTAAGATGAAGGAAAATGTGAGGATTGATGTGGCTCACAGAGTCGGTCCTCCCCGAAGAGAAACAAATGCTCCCCCAAGATAAATTATTGCGAAGTTCTTAGATATTTCAACCCCGGGAAAACTCCTGAAGATGATACCACATGGTGAGAGGCTTATATTCGAGGGAGAGTCCGTGAGATTCTATAGGGACTACCCTCGCGAAGTAATGGAGAAAATTAATCAATTCAAAAAAGCAAGCAACACTTTGCAAGGACAACGAGGGATAAGATACGGCGAGGGATAAGATACGATGTTTATTTCTTACAAAACAACTCAACGTTCATTCAGGGATCCGGAGAAGGCACTTAAGTACGCACAAGAGATTGTACAGAAAATTGAGAAGGATGAGGATTAAAACTTTCAATAAAAGTCTGTACTACAATTAAGATGGCGGACCTGCTTCAGACACTAACCAGACAGCCTTAGCTCAATGGAATGTGTTTTCAACGACAGAGTTCAGATTTCACCTTGAACTAAAAGTTAGAAGATAAACAACTGAAGAAAAAATGATAGGCTGAAGAAAAACAGCAGAACTGATATTATGGACTGAATTTAAAGCTTTAACTATTATAATGAAGATTAAATAGTAAAGAACCAACTAATTATATGAAGCTTATTAAATTACTAACAGTTAAATAATTCCAATAGATGAAATGTAAGGAAATATATCCTGGATGTATTCTAATACTCAATAACTAATCTGTATAAAATATGTATAAGAAGATTATAATACTATAAACCTGTAGTAAAGGGGGGGGGTGTTAAGGATTTGGAATAGTTCCAAAGGTTCCGACAGGAAGATGGTTACTATTAAGTTAAAGAAAATTAACCCTTGGAACAGGTTGGTAATTAGGTGCATCTCTGAGTATAAGGACAAGGCCTGTCCTTATGTCTTATGATTTCATAATTGTAAGTAAGGAATAAGAATTATAGAAGGTTTAAAGTTTGGGTATTTAAGAGATTACGTGGAAAAGTAATGATGATGATAATTTTTTATGATGACATTTTGGTAGTTGTTTTTTTTTTGTTTTTTTTGGCTTGACTGGTCACATTTTTTTTCTCTATGTAGGTTAAGATGTTTGGCTATATTAAGGGGCAATGGCATGATATTGTCTAGGACAGTTTAATTTGGAGTCTGAGCTCAATGTACAATTCCAACGGCGGAAGTCAATAATATTCGGGCCACCTTAGGTGGCAACGAGAATTTAAGGTATCCCATTTTTGATACCTTAAAATCACTCTTTTAAAAAAAATTATAATTCACTGTTATATGGTTTACATAATAATAATATTCTGTTTTTTCTATGTATTTTTCAACGCACTTCTTTTTTCTTCCTATGGAGGTTCAATAGACGGAGGAGATGTAAAATAACGTTAATAGGGGACGGTTACCCCACACCCAAAACCTCAAGGTATTTAACCACACCACATGAATTAAAACTAGCAAAACTAATTAAGAATGCAAGACATTAAGGGGAAAATGAATGGAGGAATCACATTTTGTAGTTGGAACATTAGGGGTGAGAACGATCCAATTAAAAGGGGTAAAATTATGGCTCAATTAAAATCTTTAAAGGTGGATATTGCGTTTTTACAAGAAACGCATGTGAAATTACAAACACAGATGAGACTAAAAGCAAATTGGATAGGCCAAACTTATTATTCGTCATTTACTTCTAAAGCTAGAGGTACGGCTATTATTATTATTCGGAAAGATATACCATTTACATCAAAGAACACTATATCTGATAAGGAAGGAAGGTACACTATAGTGGCAGGAGAAATTTATTCTACACCACTGACTGATAAATATTTGTGCACCAAATTTTGATAACCCCCAATTTTTAAAGAAAATTACGGATATAATAGATGAGTATAATTACCAAAATGTAATATTAGGGGGGGATTTTAATTGTGTTATAGATACATATTTAGATAAATCAATAAAAGTAAGGAAGATTAAGGTTAAATCTAAAACTAGTGAATTTTTAAACATATATATATAAAACACTAATATAACAGACGTATGGAAAATAGTCAACCCTACGGGAAGGGAATACTCATTTTACTCAGCGGTACATAAAACTTATTCGAGAATTGATTATTTTTTAGTGGACACAAAATTAATTCCTTATACGATTAACCCTAAATATCACAATAGTATTATTTCTGATCACTCACCATTGACTTTTACTTTAAAACTAGAGGGAACGCCAGGTATAAAATCGTTTTGGCGTTTTAATACACAGTTAATTAATAATCCACTAGGTTATGAGTATTTAAAACAACAAATGACATTCTTTTTTGATACAAATGAGACACCAGGCATCTCACCATCTATATTATGGGAAACTTTCAAGGCATTTATACGTGGAGTTATAATCTCATATCAAAGTTACCAAAATAAAAAGAACTCCATAGAACAAGAGACTTTAGAAAATGAAATTAAAATATTAGAATTAGATAACGCAAAAGACCCAACTATAGATAAACATAATAAGATCACATTATTGAAATTTAAACTTAATCAAATATTATCGGCAAGAGTAATAAGATTATTTCAGATCACAAAACAGGCACAGTTTGAATTTGGTGATAAACCACATAAACATTTGGCTAGACAATTGAAGAAATAGGAGAAGGAAAAGACGATTACTAAAATTAAATCAGAGAATGGGGAACTACTAACGTTACCCCAGGATATTAATAAAAGGTTTGCCCAATTTTTATCAAAACTTGTATACGTCTAAAACTAAAATAGAAGACAATATAATTGTAGATTTTTTAGATAATTGTAATCTGCCAAAATTGGATATTTTGGAACAAGAGGAATTAGGAGCACAGATCACAAGGGAAGAAATAAGTGAAACAATAAAAGAGCTGAAAAATGGGAAAACGCCAGGACCAGATGGTTTTAATAATGAATTCTATAAAGGTTTCCAGGAGTTAATGGTACCACGGTTGTTTAAGTTATACAAATATGCCTTTACCGAAAATAAATTACCAGAAACGTTAGCCGAATCCACAATTACGTTAATACCTAAAAAAGATAAGGACTTAGAAGAACCGGGCTCATATAGAGCCATATCACTCCTAAATACAGATCAGAAAATTTTAGCAAGAAGATTGAGTAAATACATTAACAAATTGATAAATCCGGACCAAACGGGGTTTATACCTAAAAGACAATCATCTAATAATTTGAGACGCCTTTTTAATATAATGTATTCATACAAAACGGAAAAGGAAGACGCTCCCACTGTCACTAATCGGCAGAATAAACGCTATAAAAATGATAGCGCTTCCACAAATAATATATTTATTCCAATCTATACCGATATATATACCAAAACACTTTAAAAAAAAATTAGACTCGAATATTTTAAATTTTATCTGGGATTATAAACCACATAGAATTAAAAGAAATCACTTGTGCAAACCCAAAGAGGTGGGGGGTTTGCATTACCTAATTTTCTATACTATTATTGGGCAGTACATATTAAAAATATAATTTATTGGTTGGACAGTTCTGCTCAACAGTTGGAATGGATAAGAATGGAGAAAGAGGATTGCACACCCTACGATCTAGGAGCGATCATTTCCCCCCCAATAAAGCTGAATAATATGTTATATAAGAAGAATCCAATTATATACAATACAATACGAATCTGGAAGCAAATAAAATTAACTTTAAAATTAAGAAATTTATCAGCGTTAACACCAATAGTGAATAACCCAGTATTTAAACCATCTGGTATGGATAAAACATATAAACAATGGGAAAAAGTGGGAATTAAAAAGGTAGGTGATTTGTATGAATTGGGAAATTTATTATCATTTCAACAACTAAAATCAAAATTTAAATTGAATAACAATCAATATTTTAAATACCTACAGGTATGTGACTTTATGAAGAAATATATACCAAGATTCCAAAGTATAATTTTAGACCCACTGGAAGAAGTAATGAATATCAATGCGGAGTCAACAAAATTAATATCATACTTGTATAACAGTATTTTAAATATAGAATTACCATCAACAGAGGCAATTAGAGAAGATTGGGAAAAAGAATTGATGATAAAAATCTCAAAAGAAACATGGGAAAAATATTTGATACACATACATAAATGTTCGATCAACGCTAGACATAACTTAATTCAATTTAAAATAACACATAGATTATATTATTCCAAAACTAGGTTGAATACATTTTATCCAAATATTTCTCCCATCTGTGATAAATGTCTTTCTCAATATGCCAAAATGCCACTCATTTGTCTCTTGTTCAAAACTTTATAAATTTTGGTGTGATATATTTGATATATTCTCAAAGCTATTTAAGACAAAAATGGAACCTAATACAGAAATGATTATATTTGGAGTAAGTGGATATGGGAACAAATTAAATACACACCAAAACTCATTTTTCAATTATGGGTTAATAACAGGAAAAAAACTTAAACTTAAATTTTGGAAAAATGCTAATGTACCAACATTTAAAATGTGGATCAGTAATATGCTGGACACAGCACATTTGGAAGAAATGAGACTCCTCCTCATAGACAAACAAGACCTATTCTTAAGAAGTTGGTCCCCATTTATTGATTTCTTGGATTCATCTGGTGACATAGTATCATGAAAACTAAAAGTTTCAGGTATGGGTGAAAGAAGATTTAGAATATTTAAAAAAACATCTCACTGTGGTAATGGAATAATCTCCCTCCTGCTTTCCTACTTCACTTATTCCTTCCCTTTCACTTTTTCCTTATTGGTTTTTCACCCACGCTCATTAATCTAGTCTGCACTTTTCACAACCTCTTTTTCTTCTCTCCTTTCTCTTAAAAAAAGGGAAGTTGTACAGAGAATGTAATATGTTAACATCGTTTTTGTACCAATGCATTGTACTCACTTCTAATAAATAAAATAATTTTTTTTTTTTAAACAATTAAAAAATTAAAATAAAAAAAAACCTTGTTCCAGTGGTAGTAGTCGGGTGGTGACAGGAAATAATTTAAAACAAAACATAGCACATTGAACAGTACATCACAACACAGGCCATTCGGTCCACAATGAATGTCAGTCGAACATGATCCCAAGGCAAATTCCTATCTGCCTGCGCATAACCCATATCCCTCCATTCTCTGCAAATCTATTGGTGTATTCAAAAGTCTGAAACACCACTATCCTATCTGGCCCGAAAAACATCACAGACCCCCACCCTGGCAGCGCGTTCCACGCACTCAGCCTTTGTGTATAAAACATGCCCCTAACATCTCCCTTAAGCTTTGCCCTTCTTAAAGCTATTCCCTCTAGTATTTGATTTTTCTATCCTGGAAAAAAGGTTCCTGTTTCTATTCTATTCGCCCCCCACCCCCCATCAGTCTGAAGAAGGGTTTCGGCCCGAAACGTCGCCTATTTCCTTCGCTCCATAGATGCTGCTGCACCCGCTGAGTTTCCCCAGCAATTTTGTGTACCTTCCTGTTTCTATTCTCAGGTCGTCCCGCAACCTTCAGCGTTCCAGAAAGAAAAACTATCCACAGCTCTACAACTGCTCCCTGTAGCCAATATCCCATAATATAGACATAATATTTGTAACCTTTGTACCCTCTCTCAAACCTTCACATCCTTCCTGTAATGGGTCGACCAGAACTCACGTAATACCCCAAATGCTGTCCAAAGTCCTACAGCGCTGCTCCACGATGCCCTGACTCTTATACTGAATGTGCTGACCAATGTCGGAAAATATGCCGCGTGCCTCATGTACCACGCTGTCTACATGTGTTGCTACTTTCAGGCAGTTCTGGACTTGGACCCCAAGGCACCTCCGTTAATCACTGCTGATAATGGTCATGTCTTTCATTGTATGTCCCCCTTCCCCATGTCCGTCTTCCCCTGAGACCCCGCACAGCTCAATGTTACACCAAATATCATTTCGCCGTCCATTGCTGTAGCTGATCTCTATTCCGCTGTGTACGTCGGCCATGTTGGTGTAATCTACAAACATATAAACAAACCAAATTGTGAAGGCCTGGTAGGAACTTGGCCGGGTGAATGTGCAGTGGAGGATGGGAACGACGATGGAGCTGTGGAGTATGGGGAAGATGAAGGCAGGAGAGGTCTGTGCAGGAGGAAGCTGCGATAGGTAATGAGCAGGGTGTAGATGCAGTGGTGATAGGACAGGTGGAAGTGTGACGGTGCGGTTGGTACTCGGCAGGGTCAATATGCAGTGGGGACTGATCAAGATGAAACAACGTGTGGACTGGGCACTGATGCAGGGCGGTTGGAGGCTGGCCAGGTTGAGTGTGCGGTGGACACAGCAGAGTGAATATGTAGGGAGGACTGGGGTGGGTGGAGGTGCAGTTGGATTGTGTCGTGTGAAGGAAGCGCAACACTGAGCAGGATAAATGTGCGGTGGCTACTGGGCAGAGTGAATAGGCAATGGGGAATAGCAGGAAAAATGTGGGGTAAAGAAGCCTGTGAATATTGCTTTGCGATAGCAAGATTGGAAGTTGTGGAACGATTTCAAATTGATCTGTTATGCCCCTGTCCCACTTAGGAAATCTGAACGGAAACCTCTGGACACTTTGCGCCCCACCCAAGGTTTCCGTGCAGTTCCCGGAGGTTTCGGAAGGTTTTTGTCAGTCTCCCTACCTGCTTCCACTACTTGCAACCTCCGGCAACAACCTGCAACCTCCGGGAACCGCACGGAAACCTTGGGTGGGGCGCAAAGTCTCCAGATGTTTCCGTTCAGGTTTCCTAAGTTGGACAGGGGCAACAGACTGATTCCTGGGATGCCAAGACTTTCATATGAAGAAAGACTGGATAGACTCGGATTGTACACGCTGGAATTCAGAAGATTGAGGGGGGATCTTATAGAAACTTACAAAATTCTTAAGGGGTTGGACAGGCTAGATGCAGGAAGATTATGCCGGTGTTGGGGAAGTCCAGAACTAGGGGTCACAGATTAAGGATAAGAGGGAAGTATTTTAGGACCGAGATGAGAAAATCATTTTTTACACAGAGTGGTGAATCTGTGGAATTCTCTGCCACAGAAGGTGGTTGAGGCCAGTTCATTGGCTATATTTAAGAGGGAGTTAGATGTGGCCCTTGTGGCTAAAGGGATCAGGGGGTATGGAGAGAAGGCAGGGATGGGATACTGAGTTGGATGATCAGCCATGATCATATCGAATGGCGGTGCAGGCTCGAAGGGCCAAATGGCCTACTCCTGCACCTATTTTCTATGTTTCTATGTTTCTATTACTGTCCCAGTTACAGCCTCAGGTCTTCACAAACTGTGGTCGGCGGCTGTGATTATTGACCCAATGTTGGATAGGTACAGGGATAGGAAGGGTTTAGAACGATGTGGGCCAAACATGCGCTGTTGGAACAAGAGTAGATGGGGCATGGGCAAGATGGGCCAAAGTTCATGTTTACACGCTGAATGACTCTACCCCTCTCTATACATTGGGCTCCAATAGCGACATTTATCTTTCGGTAAGAAGGACATACGGTCTATCTAGTTTTGCCATTCTCAAAGAGGAACACCGTCAGCCTCTCGGCGACCTTCTGATTTACTTTAATCCTGTATGAAATTCTTGCTTTGCTTAAGCACACAGAAAATAGTAGGCATTTACTACAAAACAGATAAAATGTGTCCATCATGGTATATGGACACATTTTATCTGTTTTGTAGTAAATGCCTACTATTTTCTGTGTGCTTAAGCAAAGCAAGAATTTCATTGTCCTATACAGGGACACATGACAATAAACTCACTTGAACTTGAACTTGAACCCTGCAGGTTATTCTCCCACACTGATCCATACTGCCACCGGCACACTAGTCATCTGCATTGCGAAGTCAATTAGAGCACCCAGCGAACACACGCAATGATCTCTCGATTGGATCAGGGAACCGGCGGACAGTCAGAGTCAGGGGAGCGGATCCAACACGGACCCCGTCAGCTGTATGTGCCACGTATATTTTCATTATCTAACTGCTGATGTGACTTGTAATTTCATATCACAGTATGGTATGGCAACTGCTTTGTCTCCGACCGGAAAGCACTGCAGAGGATGGAGAAAACTGCCCAACGCATCACCGGTTCCTCACTCCCCTCTATTGAGTCTGTCCAAAGCAAGCGATGTCTGCGAAGGGCGCGCAACATCGTGAAGGGCCGCTCTCACCCCAGCCACAGACTGTTTACCCTCCATACGGGAGGCTACTACAGGTCTCTCAGTTGCCGGACCAGCAGGTCCAGGAACAGCTTCTTCCCTGCGCCTGTTACTTACTCTGCACCTCTGTGATTGCCAGTCCCCCCCCCCCCCCCCCCCCCCGACACTCCTTCCTCCAGAACGATTGCACTACTACTGTATGTACGTATATATATTTATTGCTCATTATTCTATGTTCGCTCTTCTGGGGAGATGCTAACTGCATTCCGTTGTCTCTGTACTGTACACTGCACAATGACAATAAAGTTTGAATCCGAATCTGATTTATTCTTGAAACTCAGTAGTAAATGTCACTGGGAAATTCTTTCAGTTCAGGGTATTCTTTGTGAACGCCACACACTGTAACATCCTTCCTTTGTTCTTTCGCAGTAAACTTGGTGACGATTATGATCCTGTCCCGGGGAAAGTGCGGTCTCTCCAAATGCATCACTCGCTACCTGGTGGGAATGGCAGCGGCCGACCTCATGGTCCTCATCATTGATGTCATAATAAGGGCCATTGTTGGAATGTATTTCCCGCTGTCGTTCTTCACCATCACCCCCGTGTGCTCCGTCAACTGGACCCTGGCCGGCGCAACAACAGCAAACTCTGTCTGGTTCACCGTGGGGTTCACGTTTGATCGTTTGTGGCCATTTGGTGTCAGAAGCTGAAAACAAAATATTGCACCGAGCGAACGGCGAGTGTTGTTATCGGAACGGTAATTGTTCTAAGCTGTTTAATAAACGTGCCGTGGTATTTTACATTCGAATCAGTACATATTACCGATAATAAACCCAGAGGGTGTACCTGGACACAGTCATTCTTAACCTCACCTTCGTGGACTTCGTTTGAGTTGTTGTACCTTACATTTTGTCTCCCGTTCGTTTTGTTTTTGTTGGTCAATTCACTGACCGCCAGATACATTCTAGTCTCTGGTAGAGTCCGCAGATTGCTCCGGGGCCGCAACAGTGGAGAGAATGGCAAGGATCCGGAGATGGACAGCCGGAGGAAATCCATCGTTTTACTCTTCAGCATATCTGGCAGTTTCATCGCGTTGTGGAGCACACTGATTGTATATGTTGTGGCTGAGCGCGTTTTAGGCGCTGAGTATTTCGCGGACAGTGATCGTCAGACAATTTCGTTTATGCTCCAGTTTCTGAGTACCTGCACCAACACGTGTATTTATGTCCTGACCCAGAGAATGTTCCGGGAGGAGCTGAAGACCGTGGTTACATATCCCATGAAGTTTATTGTGAAATTAATCATATCATTGAAACATTAGTATTCCCAGTCTAGTTATAAATATAGTAGAACACTGAACAGATGTATGCATCTTAAACCGATGTTTTCCGGGGTTACCCGGGTGTGCGAATTGTATAACTCAGTAGCTGCCGTATACAACAAAACGTTCACATGAAATAAATCAGCGCCTGCAGTTCCTTTCTACACAATGTCATCGCAATATTGTCCGGGTGCAGTAATACTAGATATTGTAAGTCACGGGATAACTGCGCGCTGTCACATCACCTTGTGCGTGAAGCACACAGGAAACAGGTTAATCATAGTGACCAGAAATAAACAATTCTAATCACTTCCAATAACTGTCACATTGTCGCTGGGTGTCCGATGGGTGGGTGGAATGGTGGTGGGGACCGGGTTCTCAAAGGGAACATTAAAATGTTCGTGTCCCCTGGAGCGTCTGGATATATGAGAATAATTAGAATATATATGAGTGAGTGAGTTTATTGTCATGTGTCCCTGTATGGGACAATGAAATTCTTGCTTTGCTTAAGCACACAGAAAAAATAGGAGGCATTTACTACAATACAGATAAATGTGTCCATACACCATGATATAAATATATACACACATGAATAAATAAACTGGTAAAGTGCAAATAACAAAAAGTGGTTGTTAATGATCAGAGTTTTGTCCGAAGGTACACAAAATTGCTGGGGCAACTCAGCGGGTGCAGCAGCATCTATGGAGCGAGTTTTGTCCGAGCCAGGTTTAATAGCCTGATGGCTGAGGGGAAGTAGCTATTCCTGACCCTGGATGTTGCAGTCTTCAGGCTCCTGTACATTCTACCTGAAGGTAGCAGGGAGATGAGTGTGTGGCCAGGATGGTGTGGGTCTTTGATGATACTGCCAGCCTTTTGAGGCAGCGACAGCGATAAATCCCCTCGATGGAAGGAAGGTCAGAGCCGATGATGGACTGGACAGTGTTTACTACTTTTTGTAGTCTTTTCCTCTCCAGGGCGCTCAAATTGCCGAACCAAGCCACGATGCAACCGGTCAGCATGCTCTCTACTGTGCACCTGTAGAAGTTAGAGAGAGTCTTCATTGACAAACCGACTCTCCGTAATCTTCTCAGGAAGTAGAGGCGCTGATGAGCTTTCTTGATTATTGCATTAGTATTCTCGGACCAGGAAAGATCTTCAGAGATGTGCACACCCAGGAATTTGAAGCTCTTGACCCTTTCAACCATCGACCCGTTGATATAAATGGGGCTGTGGGTCCCCCTCCTACTCCTTCCAAAGTCCACAATCAGTTCCTTTCATATGGATGTTAATAATGAGAATTTGTATGGATACGGGTGACACAACCTCATCACAGCTGACGTCACCCTTCTCTCTGGGGAGGAGGCGGTGGTGATCGGTTCTCCTTCAGATGTCGGCAGTAGAATACCTCATTCGTCAACGTTTGTCGACGTTGGGATTGGTCTATGTGGAGAAGCTGTGATTTGTGGAATTGTCGTTTTAAGTTTGTCTCCTTCGATACCGTCGAACAAACTGATTCCGTGACTGGCGACAAGGACTCGAATGCATTGAGCTGAGCCACCCTACCCCCCCTCCCCCCCCCCCCCCTCCTCCCGTCCCATGTCCCCACCATCACCTATCTCCTACTGCATAATTTGCTGCAATTTGTTCCACTGTTGTGACATCTCTTCAAATTATAACATTACTCAGCACCGGTTGGCCATTCCGTCGGAGAATAATATACTTTACACCTCTGCTCGGTGAGTCTCTGAATATTTGGTCCTTTTGACTCTGCGGTGTAAGCACAGCGACATCGTGTATCCCTTGTGCAGAGATCGTGGACGCTGGTTTGACTAATGAGGGGCATAGGATCACAATTAACGCGTCAAGCACAGTTAGATAGTGAATGGGAGGTTTGTGAATGCAGGCTTCTACAACTGGCAACATAAAGAGGATGTAACACAACGTCATGGAATTTAGGATTTGGCACCAAATATTACAGCACACGATAATCTGAAAAATCCCCAGGTGAGAATGTTAGTGTTGAGCAAATCGGACACCTTCCCTGGAGAGAGGAACAGGAATAATCTTTCAGGTCGACAGTCCGTGTCTGTTACAAGGGCACATCGGAATTCAGTCAAGTGGACACGGTGAATTTATTCTTGTCAGAGGAGAGCAGGTGAATTATGTTAAAAATAAGGACAAGCCATGCTTGTCATCGCCATATAATCGGAGAGTCACACAGCATGGAGACAGGCCATTCTGCCCAACTACCCCATGCCGAACAAAATGTTCTACCGACACTAGTCCCCCATGCTCACGTTTTGACCCATATTCACCCCCAAACCATTGTATCCTTGTTCCCATCAAACTGTATCTAGAATGTTCTTATAGTGCCTGCCTCAACTCTATCCTCTTGCACCACGTCCCATGGAAACACCACCCTCTATATTGAAAGGTCGCCATCAGGTTCCTCGCTCACCATAATCTCTGGTTGTTGTTTCCCCTGCGCCAAACTAATTAGCATTCACCTTATCCTCTTGTGATTGTATACAGCTCTGTAAGATCACCGCTCAACCACTTGCGTTTCATGGAATACATTCCTAGACTGTCCTACCTCTGCCTATAGCTCACGCCTTCAAGACCGGGCAGCATGATCTGCACCCGTTACAGCTTAGTGGCAAGCTTGATAGAACTGTGTGACCACAACTGAATACAGTAATCCAAATGCCGCCTCGCCAACGTCTTGTACTCCCTCCATTAGCTCCCTGTGAGATCCAGACAATAAAGTCCTCATTCTTGTCTATAAAGCCCTAAAAGGTATAGGAGCTGCATATTTTACAGTCCCTATTCGAGCGCTCATGTCTTCTGATGCTGGCATTTTAGCAGGGACGGATATATTATGAGACTAATAGCCCCAAATCCCGGGAGGGCTCCAGAAGCCACTTTCATCCAGATATTCTTCCGGTTAATTCGGAATTCCGATTTTTCTGTTTTCCGAGAAATACATTTGAATTTTCACCTCGACAAACCCCTCACCTTGACTAAACTTCACCTCACACGTAAACCTCAACTCACCAAACCTTGCCTCGACTAACCCTCCCACCTCACACATAATCCCCGTCTCGACTCATCGCCGCCTCTTTCCCGCTCTCGCTCCCGCGGGGAGGGTCTGTGGCCGCCGTGGGCGGGGGAGCGGGGATTGGACTCGACTTAAACGTCAACATCAGCACGCGTGTGCCCCGTTCCCCACCCATCGGCTCTCTCGGGCAATGTGCCTGCGCTATCTTCCCCGCCCCCCTGGTTGGAGCCGCTCCTCCAACATCGGGGGGTCGAGGCGCAGATTTGTTGTGAGGTTTAGTTGAGGGTTATGTGTGAGGTGGGGTTTAGGTTTGAGGTGGGATTTTGGTGTGAAGTGAGGCTGGGTGTGGTTTAGGGGTGAGGTGCGATGAGGTGGAGTTTAGGTATGAGATGGGGTGTGGTTTAGAGGTGAGGTGAGATCAGGTCGGGTGTAGGTATGAGATGGGGTGGGGTGGGATTTAGGTGTGAGGTGGGGTGGGGTTTAGATGTGAGGTGAGATGAGGTGGGGTGTAGGTATGTGATAGGGTGGGCTGGGGTTTAGAGGTGAGGTGAGATGAGATCAGGTGGGGTGTAGGTATGAGGTGGGGTGGGGTGGGATTTAGGTGTGAGGTGGGGTGGGGTTTAGAGGTGAGGTGAGATGAGGTGGGGTGTAGGTATGAGGTGGGGTGGGGTGGGGTTTAGGTGTGAGGTGAGATGAGATCAGGTGGGGTGTAGGTATGAGATGGGGTGGGGTGATATTTAGGTGTGAGGTGAGGTGGGGTTTAGATGTGGGGTGAAGTTTACTGAAGTGTGATGTTTATTTGTGCGGCGAGGTTTACTGAGGTACGGTTTAGTCGAGTCGACGTTTAGGTAAGAGGAGAGATTTGGTGGTCAGGTATCGACGAGGCGAGGGGTTTAGTGAGGCGAGGGGATTAGTCGATGAGTAGGTGTGTAGGTGAAGGGAAGCGAGCGTCGGTGAGGTGAGGAGGAGTGGTTATCTGAGCTCGGGAAAGGAGACCGAGATGCTGCTGAAGGAGACAAGACCACTGCCTTCTATTTCATCAAATATATATCTTTTGGTGGGTTATTTTACTGCTTCTGTGTTAGAAACATTCTAAGCTTCTATTATGTAAACTACCAGCAGACAGCTTGAGAATCACTTTCAATTTATTGAAAATGTACCAGCTTCAGGGGCGTTGCAGCTGGACCCCGCCTGGGCCTATCCAGCCTCCTGGACCCCCGGCAAATACTTCCTTTTTTTTGCTGGAGGTGATACATAGAAACATAGAAAATAGGTGCAGGAGTAGGCCATTCGGCCCTTCGAACCTGCACCGCCATTCAATATGATCACGGCTGATCATCCAACTCAGTATCCTGTACCTGCCTTCTCTCCAGACCCCCTGATCCCTTTAGCCACAAGGGCCAAATCTAACTCCCTCTTAAATATAGCCAATGAACTGGCCTCAACTAACTTCTGTGGCAGCGAGTTCCAGAGATTCACCACTCTCTGTGTGAAAAATGTTTTTCTCATCTCGGTCCTAAAGATTTCCCCTCTATCCTTAAGCTGTGACCCCTTGTCCTGGACTTCCCCAACATCGGGAACAATCTTCTTCCATTAGCCTGTCCAACCCCTTAAGAATGTTGTTAGTTTCGATAAGATCCCCCCTCAATCTCCTAAATTCTAGCGAGTACAAGCCGAGTCTATCCAGTCTCTCTTCATATGAAAGTCCTGACATCCCAGGAATCAGTCTGGTGAACCTTCTCTGCACCCCCTCTATGGCAATAATGCCCTTCCTCAGATTTGGATATCAAAACTGTACGCAATACTCCAAGTGTAGTCTCACCAAGACCCTGTACAACTGCAGTAGAACCTCCCTGCTTCTATTCTCTCTGCTCAATATCATGATTAGTCCACATTGCGTACAAATTTTCGCTCTACTGTATGAGAAAGGGTTTCCAAAAAAAATAATATATATATATGTATATATATTAATAATAATATAGTGTAATTCAATACAACATTATAGATAAAATGCAAATTAAAAGGTTATTAAAGTATCATGTAGGCTAGCCGTCGAGGAAAACACGTTCAGATTAAGGATGTTTAATTCTGAATATATTTAATGCTAAATAATTATAAATAATTTGAAACACTACTAACATTTATGACATAAATAAAAATATGTGGTGATCTGTCGTGGAACAACCCCATTGAAGAAGACAACAGTGGTTGCCCAGACATCGTTGCTGGTTGCGTAGAGGCTCCCATTGCAGTTCAAGCTTCAGGGCCCCCAAAATGTAGGTCCGCCACTGCTGCAGACACCCACTCCACCCCACACACGAACCCACACACTACCCCACACACTATCCCAGACACTATCCCAGACACTGCCCCGCACACCAGCTCACACACTACCGCACACACCAGCTCACACACACTACCCCACCCACCAGCTCACACACTATCCCACACAGCAGTTCACACACTACCCACACAGCAGCCCACACACTACCCCACACGCCACCCCACACACTGCACCACACTCCAGCCCAAACATTCACGGCCCCGCACACCGCCCCACACACAGCAACACCCCACACTCTCGCCGCCCCACACACTCACCACCCCACAAACCACCACCCCAGGCACTCACCACCTCACACACTCACCACGCCACACATTCACCACCCCACACACTCACCACCTCACATACTCACCACCCCACACACTCACCACCCCACACACTCACCACCCCACACACTACCCCACACATCACCTCACACACTCGCCACCCCACACACTACCGCAAGCTCTAACCACCCCACACACTACCCCACACCCCACCCCGCACACTATCCCAAACACTGCCCCAAACTCTCACCACCCCACTCAATACTCCACAAATTCACCACCCCACACATCACCCCACACAAACCTCCATCCCACACACTACCCTCCACACCACCCCACACACATACCACCACCCCACACACCACCCCACACACTACCCCACACACCACCTCACAAATTCGCCGCCCATACACTCACCACCCTACACACTCACCACCCCACACATACCACACACACGCACCACCCTACAAATACCACCACTACACTCCACGTATTTACCGCCCCACACACCCACCACCCCATACACCACCCACACACTCACCACCCCACACATATCACCACCCCATCTCACACACCCACTTCACCACACATATTCACCACCCCACCCCACACACACACTCTACCGCACTCACACACATACACGCAACCTCACACCTGCCACACACACACACACACACATACACCATCCCACAGACACAAGTGACATGTGCTTGATATGAGGTTCAGAGAGATATTTCCCCCCACGGACACGGTGGATAGACCAGAACATTGTACTAAACCGAAGAAGACACAACAATCTGGAGGAACTCAGCAGCATCTTTTGAAAAAAACGATTTGGTGACGTTTCAGTTCGAGACCCGTCTTCAAACTGTTTGGACTAAGGGAAACGAGAGATATAGACGATAATGTAGGGAGATAAAGAACAATGAATGAAATATATGCAACAAAATAACGATGATAAAGGAAATAGCCATTGTTAGCAGTTTGTTGGGGGTAAACGAGAAGCAAGTGCGGCATGGTTGGGAGAGGGATAGAGAGAAAGAGAATGACGGGATACTAGGTTAATACATCGATATTCATACCACTGAGCTGTCAGCTGCCCAAGCAAAATATGAGATGCTATTCCTCCAATTTTCATTTAACCTCACTCTAACAATGGAGGAGACCAATGACAGAAAGGTCTGTGTGGGAATGGCCAGGAGAACTAAAATGTGAAGCAACCGTGAGTCAGTTAGGTTCAGATGAGGTTGGAAGAAGTGCAATTGAACCTCCGCCAAACCTGAAAAGACTGTCGCGGTCCACGAACAGAGTCGAGGGAGGAGGTAAATGGACAAGTGTTTTATTCCCTGCAGCGGAATATACTAGGGGAGGGGGTGTTTGGGTGGGAAGGGACCAGTTAGCCAGTGAGTTGCGGAGGGAACGGTCTCTGCGGAAGGGGAAAGTGGGGGACAATAGACAATAGACAATAGACAATGGGTGCAGGAGGAGGCCATTCGGCCCTTCGAGCCAGCACCGCCATTCAATGGCTGATCATCCGCAATCTGTACCCCGTTCCTGCATTCTCCGCATATCCCCTGACTCCCTTATTTTAAGAGCCCTATCTAGATCTCTCGAACGCATCCAGAGAACCCGCCTCCACTGCCTTCTGATGCAGAGAATTCCACAGACTCACCACTCTATGTGAGAAAAAGTGTTTAATCGTCTCCGTTCTAAATGGCCTACTCCTTATTCTTAAACTGTGGCCCCTGGTTCTGGACTCCCCCAACATCGGGAACATGTTTCCTGCCTCTAGCGTGTCCAAACCCTTAACAATCTTATATGTTTCAGTGAGAAACCCTCTCATCCTTCTAAACTCCAGAGTGTACAAGGCCAGCTGCTCCATGCCCTCTGCATATGCCAGTCCCGCCACCCCAGGAATTAACCTTGTAAACCTACGCTACACTCCCTCAATAGCAAGAATGTCCTTCCTCAAATTAGGCGACTAAAACTGCACACAATACTCCAGGTGTGGTCTCAATGGGGCTCTGTGTAACTGCAGAAGGACCTCTTTGCTCCTATATTCGAATCCTCTTGTTATAAAGGCCAGCATGCCATTCGCTTTCTTCACTGCCTGCTGTACATGCATGCGTACTTTCATAGACTGATGTACAAGGATCACCAGACCCCGTTGTACTTCCCCTTTTGCCAACTTGACGCCATTTACATAGTAATCTGCCTTCCTGTTGTTGCTACCAAAGTGGATAACCTCACATTTATCAGCATTAAACTTCATCTGCCATGCATCTGCCCACTCCCCCAACCTGTACAAGGCATCCTGCATTCTCATAGCATCCTCCTCACAGTTCACATTGCCACCCAGATTTGTGTCATCTGCAAATTTGCTAATGTTAATTTGAATCCCTTCATCCAAATCATTGATATATATTCTAAATAGCTGCTGTGCCAGTACCGAGACTTGCGGTACCTCAGTGATGGAGATGGGAAGATGTGACTTGTATTGGGATCCCGTTAGAGGGGGAGCAAGGGCGGATTTGCCGGCTATCGAGTAGACACAAGTGAGGGCCTCATCAATTTCTCTTGGGCAGCTTATATCCCAGTGGTAAGAATATTGATTCCTCTAACTTCAAGTAACCCCATCATTCCTTCTCTATCTATCCATCTTCCACCCAAGTTGCAGTAGCTTCTCGTTTTCACCTAATAAACAGCAAGCAATGGCATGTTTCATTCACCATCGTTGTTGGGTTTTTTGCAAATATTTCATTAATTGTTCTTTACCTCTCTACATTATTATCTATATCTCTCTTTTCCCTTATCCCTAACCAGTCTGAAGAAGGGTCTCGATCCTAAACGGAAACCATTTCTTTTCTCCAGGGATGATGCCTGTGCCGCTGTGTTACTCCAGCTTTTTGTGTGCATCTTCGGTTTAAACCAGCATCTGCATTTCCTTCCTACACAGACCATTGTATTATACTTTGTCTTCTTGCGTATGGCGTGCACAGCCTAAAGTTGCAATCCAACTTGTTCTATTTGATCTCATTTGATTGTGCACGCCGGGTTGATTGCATTGGTCGAAACAGGGCGCACCACGGGAAGGTTTCAATCTTCCACCCCATTGTATTACACGGTTTATGTGAAGGCGCTAGAAACGCACAGCATAGCGACGAAGCTCAAACCTAAGGCAGCGGGGGGGAATGTGCATTGTGCAGCAAGAGCACGAGAATGAGACAGGAGCTCGGTCAGACGCACAGAACTGGAATTATTGACATAGTGTGGGGGCTACAACCCGTAAACTAAACAGATAGAACATTTCTGTTTTCATTTGCCGTGAGTTGACGCAGGCGATGAACAACTACATCAGATTCTGCTCCTCTTTCTGACCTCAAGCATCCCCCTCCATACCAATTTAGAGGATATCTGCATCGAGTTCAGTTTCCCTGGTGCATAGACCGGACCTGTGAAGGACTGAGCACTTTATGTAAAGCAACAAGCTGCTGGGCTTCTTATGTCGAAAATAGTGCGACGTGATTTACCATTGGGCATTCACAAGTGTGACCATGTCTATGGAGCGAGTCTGTGAAGAGACGGACCTGAGTCAGTGTGACAGCAGCGCCGGCGTAATCCCACTCAACAAAGAGAGGCATAGACAGACAGACCGCTCCCCCTCGCGGCTGTCGTGGGAACGGCAACTCTGCGCTGGCAGTGGATGCGGCATCGAGCGGACATCCTGCGCTGTTGATCACGCGATCCGTGAGCTGGCCGTTTAGGAATGATCCGAGAGGTAAAGGCTACTCGGAAGCTGTGAGATCTCCTCTCCTTCTTTAAAGAATCAGAGGACATTGTGAACAAATCAAATCGGTGATAAAGAGCCTGGAACTAGGATTGAATTATAATATTCACCAGTGAAAAAGTTTAATAATCACATTCTTTAGCATTTATATAATGATTAATTGTATTTGATGATATAGCATTCATGTTTCTGCTTGGGTCTAATGGGAGGCAAAATAATAAATTGAAGCCTTGTTGGACAAGCAGGTACGGAGAGAGACAGAGCAGCGACACTAACCACCTTCTTTGCTCCCCTCACCCACTCCAATCTCATCCCCTCTAAACGTACAGACCTGCGCTGACTCAGCAACAAACCCAACATTGTCATTCAACCCGCCGACAAGGAAGGTGTCGTTGTGGTCTGGTAGTCTGAGCTCTAATGTGTTTATGCCAGCCGCCAGCTCTCGGAAATCTGCTCATATTTATGCATTGACCATGAACATGGATACAGCTCATCCAGGGCCAATCTGGAAAAGGGAATTAGGAATGCTAAACTCAACCACAAACGACGGATTGAGGAGCATTTCCAAAACAACTCCGACCCCAGGCGCATGTGGCAAGGAATCAAATCCATTGCTGATTACCAGAAAGTTAACACCGCCCTCCCCCAGACAACGCCTCCCTTCCTGACGAGCTAAACCATTTCTATGCTCGCTTTGACCGGGACAACAAAACTTCAGCCATCAAAGTTGCTCCACCCCCGAATGAACAGCCCCTCAGTCTCTCCACCTCTGCTGTACAAGATGCACCGAGCAAGGTGAATGAGCACAAAGCTGCCGGCCCCGATGGCATCCCCGGGCGGGTGCTCAGGGCATGTGCTGGACAACTATCCATGGTCTTCACTGACATTTTCAATCTGTCACTGGCCCAGGGCGTTGTCCCCACTTGCCTCAAGACATCAACCATTGTGCCAGTGCCCAAACAATCAGCTACAGGGAGTCTCAACGATTTCCGCCCAGTGGCACTCACCCCTGCCATTGCAAAGTGCTTTGAGCGGCTGATCTTGGCTCACCTCAAAGCCAGCCTCCCCCCCACACTGGACCCCCATCAGTTTGCCTACCGGACCAACAGGTCTACAGAGGATGCCATATCGGCGGCCCTACACTCTGCCCTGACCCACCTGGACAGCAATAACACCTACATCGGGATGCTGTTCATTGATTTCAGCTCTGCCTTTAACACTGTCATCCCCGCCAGCTTGATCACCAAACTCAGCGGACTTGGCATCTCCACCTCCCTCTGCATTGGACACTGGATTTCCTCACCAACAGACCACAGTCTGTTAGGGTCCACAACCTCACCTCCTCCACTATAACACTGAACACCGGCGTGCCACAGGGCTGTGTGCTCAGCCCTCTCCTCTACTCCCTCTTCACCCATGACTGCATCCCTAAGAATGGCTCCAACGCCATCATTAAATTTGCTGACGACACCACGGTGGTAGGACTGATCAGTGACAATGACGAGTCAGCCTACAGAGAGGAGGTCCAGCACCTGACAACCTGGTGTGCCAACAATAACCTCGTCCTCAACTCCGAAAAGACGAAGGAAATTATTGTCGACTTCAGGAAGGTCAGAGGGGGCAGACATTCCCCCATCCATATAAACGGGACTGAGGTGGAACGCGTCTCCAACTACAAATTCCTCGGGGTACACATCACGGAGGATCTGTCCTGGTCCCTCAACACCTCCAAGCTGATCAAAAAGGCACAGCAGCGCCTTTACTTCCTGAGGTGGCTCAAGAAAGCTCACCTGTCCCCCCACATCCTGACCAACTTTTACCGCTGTACCATCGAGAGCATCCTGACCACCTGCTTCACGGTATGGTACAGCAGTTGCACCGTAGCGGACAGGAAGGCACTACAACGGGTGGTGAAAACCGCTCAGTACATCATCGGTGCCCCGCTCCCTGCCATGGATGCCCTCCACCGAAAACGGTGTCTGAGACTGGCCGGGAAGATCATCAAAGACCCCTCTCACCCTAACCATGGACTTTTTGCCCTCCTCCCATCAGGGAGGCGGTACAGGAGCCTCAGGTCTCGTACTAGTAGGATGAGGAACAGCTTCTACAACAACACTATCACATTGCTGAACTCGGAGTCCCGCCGATAGATTTCTCCAGTCTCTCTGTCCACATTGTTTGCTTATTCTGTATTTTTATTTCTATATTGCACTACTACTACGGACTGACGCTAAACTGCATTTCGTTGTACCCATACTTGTATTTGTGCAATGACAATAAAGTTGAATTGAAGTGAATTGAATTGAAACCCAGAGACGACCACCTGGCCACCACCTAGAAACCAGACGGTTTCTAATCTCAACACCTTTAGCGATCTTCCATCAACAGCCTCCAAACTTAACATTCTCGAGCACCGCACTGCGCTCATCTCTCTATTCTTCAAAATTCACAAACTATAGGAAACAACCTATTGTTTCTACCTGTTACTGCACACACTGTACTTATCCCCGCATACCTTCTCCACATATCTTATTCCCCTTCTCCAGTTCATTACATGTACAGACGAGAAACCTCACACACCCTCATACAACGCTTTAATAACGGTCAATGTCTAGGAACCTATTACTTTGTAAGATCAGCTCTGACCCCTCTCATACTAGCCACAGCCTCTTTGAAGCACTTCCCTCTGGAAGGCGACTCCGGACTGTCAAAACCGCCACATAAA
>NW_022630763.1:0-59610 GCF_010909765.2 Amblyraja radiata | reverse complement strand
AGAGAGAGAGAGAGAGAGAGAGAGAGAGAGAGAGAAGGGGGCTCACCGATCACCAACCACCGACAGTTTCCGCTGCCCACGTTGCACCAAGGAGTGCGGATCGCAGATCGGCCTCTAAAGACACCTACACACCAACAAGTAGACGACCCTATGGAGAGGACTGCCATGGGCGTTTCGAGTGACTGCCGATGATGATGACACTTGAACACTCTGTATTGTCACAAATTTCTTGTCCATCAAGAGCAGGGTAATCAGAACCTCGATCTAACCGGACCCATATCATGTACCCTGTTAACGGCAGTGAAGCTGAACCAGCCGGCAGCACCGACTCACAACTGTGTGAGCCGGCGCTCAATTTGCCGCACGTCATTTCGGCCCCGTACGTTCCCGTTTCCTGCTAGAAGACGTCCGGTTACGGCTCGGTCAAAGAACATCACGCGGCCTTCCATGACGGTGCACAGACTGAGAAACAGCTGAACTGTTCCCTCACAGGCCTGTCAAACACACGCAGTGCACTGTGTACACACGTTCCCATGTTACTCACACAGGGCAGTGACGATGCTGACCAAAATAAAACTATAAAAAGCTCAACGTTGTACGTGACGGAAAATAACTTTTATCCTCCGTCCTTATAGTAAAAGAGAGATGTAGAGAAATCCACAGGTCTCATACCTTTATTATGATAAGAAAGCAAGAGACCGGCACTATGTCTAAATGCAATGGGCAGCACTTGACGGAAACAGAAGTATAATGTGAAATGTGAAATCGGAACATTGAGTATAGAAGTTGGTATGTAATGTAAAATTGTACAAGGCATTGGTGACGCCAATTCTGGAATATTGTGTACAATTTTGATCGCCAAATTATCGGAAAGATGTCAACAAAATAGAGAAAGTACAAAGGACATTTAGTGTAATTTTGTCTGGGTTTCAGCACCTAAGTTACAGACAAAGTTTGAACAAGTTAGGTCTTTATTATTTGGAGCGCAGAAGGTCAAGGGGGGACTTGATAGAGGTCTTTAAAATTATGAGAGGGATAGACATAGTTGACGTGAATAAGCTTTTTCCATTGATAGTCGGGAAGCTTCAAACAAGAGGATATGATTTGAGAATAAAGCGACAAAAGTTTAGGAGCAACATGAGGGAGAACTTCTTTACTCAGAGAGTGGTAGCTGTGTGGAATGAGCTTCCAGTGGAAGTGGTGGAGGCAGGATCGTTTTTATCATTTAAAAATAAATTCCGATTCCGATTCCGATTCCGATTCAATTTTAATTGTCATTGTCAGTGTACAGTACAGAGACAACGAAATGCATTTAGCATCTCCCTGGAAGAGCGACATAGCAAATGATTTAAATAAATAATAATAAGTGATAATAAGTGTCCGGGGGGTGGGGGGGGGTGATTGGCAGTCACCGAGGTACGTTGTTGAGTAGAGTGACAGCCGCCGGGAAGAAGCTGTTCCTGGACCTGCTGGTTCGGCAACGGAGAGACCTGTAGCGCCTCCCGGATGGTAGGAGGGTAAACAGTCCATGGTTGGGGTGAGAGCAGTCCTTGGCGATGCTGAGCGCCCTCCGCAGACAACGCTTGCTTTGGACAGACTCAATGGAGGGGAGCGAGGAACCGGTGATGCGTTGGGCAATTTTCACCACCCTCTGCAATGCCTTCCGGTCGGAGACAGAGCAGTTGCCATACCATACTGTGATGCAGTTGGTAAGGATGCTCTCGATGGTGCAGCGGTAGAAGTTCACCAGGATCTGAGGAGACAGATGGACCTTCTTCAGTCTCCTCAGGAAGAAGAGACGCTGGTGAGCCTTCTTGATCAGAGTTGAGGTATTGTGGGTCCAAGAGAGGTCATCGGAGATGTTGACTCCCAGGAACCTGAAGCTAGAAACACGTTCCACCTCCGTCCCGTTAATGTGGATGGGGGTGTGCGTGCCGCCCCTGGACTTCCTGAAGTCTACAATGAGCTCCTTGGTCTTCTTGGAGTTAAGGGCCAGGTTGTTGTCAGCGCACCATGCTGCTAAGTGCTGGACCTCCTCCCTGTAGGCCGACTCATCGTTGTTGCTGATGAGGCCAATCACCGTTGTATCATCTGCATACTTGATGATGGTGTTAGTACCATGTACAGGTGTGCAGTCATAGGTGAAGAGGGAGTAGAGGAGGGGGCTCAGCACACAGCCCTGTGGAACGCCGGTGTTCAGGGTGAGGGTTGAAGAGGTGTGCTTGTCTAACCTAACAGACTGGGGTCTGTTGGTTAGAAAGTCCAGTATCCAGTTGCAGAGGGAGGGGTCGATGCCCAGGTTACCGAGTTTGGTGATCAGTTTTGATGGTATAATGGTGTTGAATGCTGAGCTGTAATCGATGAACAGCATTCTTACGTAAGTGTCTCTGTTGTCGAGGTGGGAGAGGGCGGAGTGAAGTGCCGTTGAGATGGCATCCTCCGTACTCCTGTTCTTGCGGTAGGCAAACTGATAGGGATCCAGTGTGGGGGGTAGGCAGCTTTTGAGGTGTGCCAGGACCAGCCTCTCGAAGCACTTGGTGATGATGGGGGTAAGTGCAACTGGGCGGAAGTCGTTGAGGCTTGCCGCAGTGGAGTGTTTTGGCACTGGCACGATGGAGGTGGTTTTAAGGCACGTGGGGACAACTGCTTGGGCAAGTGACAGGTTGAAGATGTCAGTCCAGACGTCTGTCAGCTGCGCAGCACAGGCCCTGAGCACGCGCCCGGGGATGCCGTCAGGGCCAGCAGCTTTACGTGCATTAGTCCTACTCAGTGCCACGAATACGTCGTAGGGGGTGAGTGTGAGGGGTTGGTGATCGGCAGGTAGCACAGCCTTGATGGCTGTCTCTAGATTGTCCCTGTCAAAGCGGCCATAGAAGTGGTTAAGCTCCTCAAGGAAGGAGGCGTCGCTGGATGTGGGGGTGGTGTTGGAGGGTCTGTAGTCCGTGATGGCCTGGATGCCTTGCCACATGCGTCGGGGGTCGGAGTTGTTGTTGAAGTGCTCCTCAATCCTGAGCTTATGGCAGTGCTTGGCCTTCTTGATGCCCCTCTTCAGGTTAGCCCTGGCTGAACTGTAGGCTCGAGCATCGCCTGACCTGAAAGCGGTGTCCCGTGCTTTCAGCAGTAGCCTGACCTCGCTGTTCATCCATGGCTTCTGATTCGGGAATATGGTCACCTGTTTGAGGGAGGTGACACTATTGATGGTGGAGTTTATAAAGTCCAGAACAGAGGATGTGTAGGAATCAATGTCCGTGTGGGAGTTAAGGGTGGCCTGGGCTGCAAACGCCTTCCAGTCAGTGTTTCCAAAACACTGCTGAAGTGTGAAGTCCGCTTCCTCTGACCAGACTTTAACTGTCCTCACAGTTGGTTTAACCCGTCTGATGAGTGGGGAGTACTTAGGGAGCAGGAACAATGAGACGTGATCAGACTGACCAAGGTGGGGGAGGGGGATGGCTTTGTAAGCTTCAGCCATGTTGGTGTAGACTTTGTCCAGTGTCTTGTCTACTCTAGTGGGGAAGGAGACATGTTGGTGGAATTTGGGGAGTACAGTCTTCAGGTTAGAGTGATTGGATAGGTATATGGACGGGAAAGGATTGGAGGGTTATGGTCTGAGTGCAGGTAGTTGGAACTAGGTGCGAGTGAGTGCTCGGCACGGACTAGAAGGGCCGAGATGGCCTGTTTCCGTCCTGTAATTGTTATATGGTGAAATATGGTTATATGGTGTCATGATGATGTAAACTACAACATCTCGGGCTGGCCTATGGTGAGATGGACCTTCTGAAAACCGCAGCGGAGCATCGGAGTAGGAAATGTAGGGGCCGTCAACACGACCAAACGTCACAGGAAAGCCATTGACCGTTTTACATTGGTAATGTTTGGCTCGGACCAAGGACATACTAGCGCAACCACTCCGTGTAAGTCCACTGCAATGTACAACAGCACGAAACTTCGTGGAAAGGGCATACCGTGTAGGCATTTTGCCAATGTACCGTCAGACAACAAACTGTACAACGTCGCTTAGCAAATACGGTATCCTGGTCTTTGAAACAAGTGATCTGCCCTGTACACTAAAACACACTGAACACATATATGGTACACGAAGAATATTGCAGGGAAATCTGGGCAGACAATCTCAGATCAGGTGCAGCATCGGAGAAATCCTAAGTGATAAGAGTAGAATTAGGCAATTCGGCCCATCAAGTCTACTTCGCCATTCACTCATGGCGGATCTACAGCATCTCTCCATATGAACCCCATTCTTCTTGGTTCTTGGTTCTTGGTTTCTTGGTTTCTGCCTTCTCCCCATAACCTCTGTCATCTGTACATCAAGAATCTATCTATCTCTGCCTTAAAAATATTCACTGGCGGACTCCACAGCCTTCTGCGGCAAAGAATTCCACAGGTTCACCCCCATCTGACGAAATAAATGCATCCTCATCTCCTTCCTAAAATAACATTCATTAATTATCTGGCTATGACCTCTAGTCCTAGACTCTCACACTTGTGGATATATCCTCTTCGCACACACACTCTATCCAAGCCTCACGCTGTTCTGTTTGTTTCAATGAAGTTCTCCCTTATTTTTCTAAACTCCGGCGAGTACAAACACAGTGCCGACAAACGCTCAAACCTACTCATTCCTGGGATCACTCTTGTAAATCTCATCTGGACCCTCTCCAGAGCCATCTTCAGATATGGTATCCAAATTTACTCATAATATTCCAAAGGCCTTAACAGCGCATTATGGAACCTCAGCATTACATCCTTGTTTTTGCGTACAAGCATTCTTGAAATAAATACACTGCCACTTGCTGCCCACTTTCCCAACCTGTCCAAGTTCTTGTGCAGAGTCCATGCTTTCACTACACTACCCGTATTAGAGACGGGTTCCTAGAACAGTATGTCACAGAACCGACAAGGGGGGAGGCAATCTTGGATCTGGTCCTGTGTAATGAAGCAGGATTAATTAAAAATGTCATAGTTAGGGACTCGTTGGGAACAAGTGACCACAATATGGTCGAATTCCATATTCAAATAGAAGGGGAGCAGGTTGAAACTCAGGCTAGGGTGCTTAGTCTAAATAAGGGGGATTATGAAGGTATGAGGACTGAGCTGATCAAAGTTGACTGGGATAGCAGACTCAAGAATAAGACGGTACATGAGCAGTGGTGTACGTTTAAGGATCTACTGTATAACCTTCAAGAAAAATTTATTCCTATGAAGAAAAAAAGGGGTAAGGGTAAGAACAGTCAGCCATGGCTCTGTAAAACTATAAAGGATAGTATTCGGCTGAAGGCAAGGGCATATAAGGTAGCCAGAGATAGTGGGAGGGTAGAGGATTGGGAAGCATTTAAAGGTCAGCAAAAAATAACTAAGAGATTAATTAAGACGGGGAAAATAGACTATGAAAGGAATTTAGCGAACAACATAAAAACTAATAGTAAGAGTTGTTATAGCTATATAAAAAGAAAACGGGTGGCTAAGGTGAACGTTGGTCCATTGGAGGGTGAGACTGGAGAGTTGTTGGTGGGGAACATGGAAATGGCAAAGGCATTAAACGAGTATTTTGTATCAGTCTTCACCATAGAAGACACAACAAATATTCGAACGCTGGATAAACAGGGGGCGGTAGGAATGGAGGAGCTAAATACTATTAAGATCACCAAGGAGGTGGTATTAGGGAAATTAATGAGACTGAAGGAGGATAAATCCCCTGGGCCTGATGGATTACATCCAAGGGTCTTGAGGGAGATAGCGGTGGGGATTGTGGATGCATTGGTGATAATTTTCCAAAACTCCCTGGAGGCAGGAACGGTCCCAGTGGATTGGAAAATGGCCAATGTAACACCTATATTTTAAAAAGGAAGTAAACAGAAGGCGGGTAACTATAGACCGGTTAGTCTAACATCGGTGGTGGGTAAAATGTTAGAGACAATTATTAAAGAAACACTAACGGGGCACTTGGATAAACATGACTTCATCGGACAGAACCAGCATGGTTTTGTGAAGGGGAAGTCCTGTTGAACGAATCTGCTCGAATTCTTTGAGGAAGTAACAACCCGGGTGGATAAAGGGGAACCGGTGGATGTGGTATACTTGGACTTCCAAAAGGCTTTTGACAAGGTGCCACATAAGAGACTATTGCTAAAAATAAAAAATTATGGGATTGGGGGTAATATATTAGCATGGGTAGAGGATTGGCTAACAAATAGGAAGCAGAGAGTGGGGATAAATGGTTCATACTCGGGATGGCAACCGGTAACTAGCGGGGTTCCGCAAGGGTCGGTGCTGGGACCCCAGTTGTTCACAATTTATATAAATGATTTGGAGGAGGGAACCAAGTGTAATATATCAAAATTTGCGGACGATACAAAAATGGGAGGAAAAGTAGGGGATGAGGAGGATAGGAAGAGTCTGCAAAAGGATATAGATAAGCTAGGTGAGTGGGCAACAACTTGGCAGATGAAATTTAATACTAATAAATGTGAAGTCATTCACTTTGGGAAAAAAAATGATAGGGCAAGTTATTTTCTAAATGAGGAGGAGCTGCGTTGTAATGCAACGCAAAGGGATCTAGGGGTAGTAGTACATGAATCACTAAAAGTTAGTATGCAGGTGCAGCAAGCAATCAGGAAGGCCAATGGAGTTTTGGCCTTTATTGCTAGGGGGATTGAGTATAAAAACACGGAGGTCTTGCTGCAGCTGTACACAGTATTAGTGAGACCACATTTGGAATACTGTGTACAGTTCTGGGGTCCATACTTAAGAAAGGATGTACTAGCCCTGGAGGCAGTGCAGCGAAGGTTTACAAGATTAATTCCTGCAATGAGGGGATTGACATATGAGGAAAGGTTAAGTAGGCTGGAACTCTACTCTTTGGAGTTTAGAAGAATGAGAGGCGATCTCATTGAAACATATAAGATCGTGAGGGGCCTTGATCGGGTGGATGCACCGAGGATGTTCCCAATGATCGGGGAAACTAGAACTAGGGGACATAGTTGCAGAATAAGGGGGGGCTCTTTTAAAACTGAGATGAGGAAGAACTTCTTCACCCAGAGGGTGGTTAATTTATGGAATTCACTGCCCCAGGGAGCAGTGGAAGCAGAAACGTTAAATATATTTAAGTCTAAAATAGATGGTTTTTTAGCTGCCTAGGGGATAACGGACTACGGGGAGAGGGCAGGGATATGGACCTAGGTATGGGTAGTATAGTAAGACCTGAGTGATCTCCTGGACAAGTGTCGATCGCCTGGATTGGGGTCGGAGAGGAATTTCCCGGATTATTTTCCCGAATTGGACCTGGGTTTTTATCCGTTTTTTTGCCTCCCCCAGGAGATCACGCGGTTCTTGGGGTGGAGAGGGGTGATAGCGGTATAAAGGGGAGGGTAGTGTCTTGTGTTCTGTGTCTTGTGTCTACTGTTTGTGGGTAAGTGTGTCTGTTTAGTGTTCAGCCATGAGCGAATGGCGGTGCGGGCTCGACGGACCTGGTGGTCTACTCTCGCACCTACTTTCTATGTTTCTATGTTTCTATGTTTACCTGCCCCTCCACCTATTTTCGTATTATCCGCAAAACGTGGCTCCAAAGCCTTCAATCCTTTCTGCCAAAATCAGTAATATACAACGTGAAGGTTAGCAGCCGCGTCACCGTCACATGCGGAACTCTGCTAGTCACTGGCAGCAAACCAGAAACATCCCTCTTAATTGCCATTAATTTTGTTCTGCCATCCAGCCAACCTGCTATCCAGGCTAGTAGCTGCCCTTTGCTACCGTGAGCTCTCATCTTAATCAGCAGCCTCACGTGTGGCACCTTTTCAAAGGCCTTTGTCCATCCTGCTATTTATTTCATCAAAGAATTCCAGCAAATATGTAAAGAATTACACCCCAATCACTTCAGCCTATTTTACCAAGAACTTCTCAGTACTATCTCATCCTTTATAACGGACTCTTACATTATTACCAATCGCCATGGTCAGACTAACCGGTCTATTGTTCCCACTATTCTGCTTTGCTCCCTCCTTGTGCAGTGGGGTAATATTCGCAAGTTTCCAATCATCTGGGACCACTCCAAACACTAGTGATTCGTGACATATTGCTATCAATACCTCCACGATCTCTAAAGCCACGTTTTCAGAACTGTAAGGTGCAGTCTATCCGGTCCAAGTGACTTATGCATCTTCAGCCCATTCACCTTCCCAATCACCTTCTGTGTAGTAATAGCCACTCTGCGACCACTACAAACTCTGGTTAATCGTGAAATATCACTATCAATACCTCCACAATCTTTCAGAACCGTAGGGTGCAGTCCATCCCGTCTTGAATCTCTTGAATTTCAGGCACGTTGCTGATGTCGTGCACTCTGAAGCTTGATGCACAGAAGTTATTCAACTCCATTGCCATTTCTTTATTCCTCATTATAACTTCTCCTGCATCATTCTCCAGCGGTCCAACGGCCACTCTTAATTATTTCTTACTCTTTGTATAACTGAAGAACATCTTGCTCTTTGTTTATATTATGGGCTAACTCCCCTTCGTATTTTATCTTTCCTCCACATATTGCCTTTTTAGTTACTTTCTGTTGTGATTTAAAAGCTTCCCAATCCTGGCTTTCCACGTATCTTTGCTATGTTATACGCCTTCTCTATTCGTTTTATACTGTCCTTGACTTCCCTTGTCAGCCACGGTCGCCGCTTTCTCCACCTGGAATCTTTGTTCTTCGTTTGAATGAAAAGATCCTGCATCTTTCGTATTATTCCCAGCAATTCCTGCCATTGCTGCTCCATCGCCATCTCTCTCTAGTCAACATTGACCAGCTCCAAGCTCGTGCTTTTGTGTCGGTATTGCGCGGCTGCAATAACGACAAATCCGATTTCATCTTCTGGCTGTCAAATCGCAGGTTAAATCTTATCATATTGTGGACGCTACATCCGACTGGTTTCTTTACCTTGAGTTCACCTATGAAATCTAGTTCATTACACAACACTAAATCCAAAACTGCCTTTTACCTGGTTGACTCCACTACAAGCTGCTCAACGAATCCATCGCGGAGGCACTCTGCATATTCATTTTCTTGGGGTTAAGTATCAACCTGATTTTCCCAGTTTACCTGCATAGTGAAATTTTCCACGACCACTGTAGCATTTCTTACATGCCGAGTGTGACTCCTGATATAACTTGTACCCTATATCCTGGCTAATCTTGAGGGGCCGGTAAATAACTGCAATTAGGGTGTTTTTACCCTTACAATTTCTCAGCTCTACCACATTACGTCTACATCTTCTGATCCTGTCACCCCTCGCTAAAGACCGAATTTATTCCTTAGCAACTGAGCTACCCCATCCCTCTGCCCACCTCTCTGTCTTTCCGGTACAACCTATAACCTTGAATAATCAGCTCGAGGCTCCGATCCTCTTGCAGCCACGTATCTGTAATTGATTAAGCGGAGAGGAGGAGATTTAATAGGAATCTGACGGAGTATCATTTTCACACAAAGGCCGTGGATATATGGAACAACCAGCCAGCTGGGGCTGTTAAGGCTGTGACACCTTTAACTTCAAGAAAATGAATGGAGTCTGAAGATAATTTGTTGAGGGCGAGGACGTCTGCCAGGCAGGGAACAATGCTAGTAGAGTGGAATCAATTTACTCCTTATTCGAAGAAGAACCGGAAGGCATTGAAACCTTCCTCATGGAGATAAACACAAAATGTAGGATAAACTGAGCGGGCAGGCAGCATCTCTGGAAGATTCTGCCTGTCACCCTGAGTTTCTCCAGCATTTGTCTCTATCTTCGATATAAACCAGCATCTGCGGTTCATTCCTACAGCTTCCTCTTTGAGGATGTAGGTGTCCGGGGACCGGACGTCCGAGGCATAAAAGTCTAGAAATTGAAGGATTACTAAAGAGTTGCTTTTTTTTAAATTTATTTTTTCCACTTCGTTTTTCGAGCTTTAAAAAAGGTAGATATAAAAGCAGTAAGGAAAGTGAGCAAGAATCGTGAAGGTGCAGGAAAGTGTTGGGAAAAGAAAGCCCCTTGGGGAAGAAATTAAAGAAGGAAGTAAAGAAAGGGAATAAGACCCTAGAAAGAAAAGCAAAAATAAGGAAAAACAATCGCTCTATTGTAACACAAAACTCCGCAAAAAAAGATTTACCAACCGTGTTTTTTTTTAAATTTATTTTTTACCCCCCGTTACCAGATCCTGGTACCATTTATATTTTAAATTATTATTGCACCTTATGCTTGCAATGGTTCCGTAAATTCAGAACACGCCTTTGGAAGTGGTCTGCTTTGCCTGCTAGGAGGACTCTCATCTCTACCAAGTGTAGTGTTTCGAACATGTTTGAAATCCACATTTTTATTGTTGGTATTGGAGCATTTTTTCCAAAATTTGAGTATAAGCTTTTTTCCCATTATTAGCCCGTAAGTTCTTTTGAAACACATTTAATTCGGGGTTACCTTCCGATATTCCAAAAATGATCCATTCTGCTTTTGGTACAAGTTTTATTTTAAATAATTTTGTGACGATTTCAAATATTTCGTTCCAGAATTTTTGAATTTTTATACAGAAAACAAAAGAGTGCGCTATGGTAGCTTCTTGTGACTGACATTTATCACACATGGGTGAGATATTGGGGAAACATTTATTTATTTCAGTTTTTGAATAATATAGTCTATGTAATGTTTTATATTGAATTAGAGTATGTCGTACGTTGATCGAGCATTTATGCACATATAGTAAGTGTTTATCCCAGCCCCCTTTTGAATTTTTATAGCTAGTTCTTGTTCCCAGTCTCTTCTAATACCATCGGTTGTAGGTATTTCTATATTTAAAATAACGTTGTACAAGTATGATATTATATTTGCTGATTCAGCCTTTGTCTTCATGGCTTCATCCAATAAGTCTGGGGGTATGTTATGATAGTATTTGTGTATTTTTTCAGATAGTCACGGATTTGAAGATATTTAAAATATTGATTATTTTTCAAATTATATTTCAGTTGTAATTGATTTGAATGATAATAATTTTCCTAATTCATACAAGTCTCCGAGCGTTTTGATTCCCATTCTTTCCCATTGTGTAAATGATTTATCTATAATTGAGGGTTTAAACGGCGGGTTATTGATTATTGACATTAAAAGAGATAGATTTCTTAATTATAGATTCTGTTTTATTTGTTTCCAAATTCTAATTGTGCTATGCATCATTGGAATTGTATTATAATTTTTGTTATTCAGATTCATTGGAGAGAGGAGAGTCGCTCCTGTATTACACGGTGAGCAGTCCTCTCTCTGCATTACAATCCAGTCCACCTGCTGGGCAGAGTTGTCCATCAGGTGAATAATTTTTTAATATTTACTGCCCAATTATAGTACATAAAGTTAGGGAGCGCTAGACCATCCATCTCTTTTAGTTTACTAAGGTGTGCTCTTTGTATTCTGTGGGATTTGTAATCCCATATTAAATTTGTAATGTCTGGGTAGTTTTTTGAAAAACTTGTTTGGAAGATATATTGGAATTGATTGAAATAAATATAGGACTTGTGGTAAAAAGATCATTTTTATAGCATTTATTCGACCTATTAAAGACATCGGGATCCTTTTCCAGAATTTAATTAGATTACTTAGTTTCTTAAGTACGGGGCTATAATTGGCATTAAACATAGCGTGATAGTTTCTAGTGCTTTCAATTCCTAAATATTTAAATTATTCTGTGGCTATTTTAAAGGGGAATTTCAAGAGATGTGTTGAGTCTTTCGGTTTTATCGACATAATTTCATTTTTGTTCCAGTTTGTTCTGTATCCTGAGAAAGATCCAAATTCCTCAATTAGATTTAATATGTTTGGTATACTGATTTGGGGTTGTGTGATATACTGTAATACATCGTCTGCTTATAAACATATTGTGTTATTTGATTATTTTGTATTATAACCGTAAATATCCGGGTGTGGTCTGATTTTTTCAGCTAAAGATTCAATTACCAGAGCAAATAATAGGAGTGCTAATGAACATCCTTGTCTATTGCCCCTTGATAATTGGAATTTCGTAGATAGCATATTATTAGTTAATATTCTAGCCGTGGGTTTGTTATTTAATAATTTTATCCATGCGATGAAGTTCTCTCCCATTTGAAATGTTTGCAATCAGCCAAATTCAAACTCTCTAGGGGATGCAGACAGGGATGTCCGTTATCACCCTTATTGTTCGCATTGGTGATAGAACCATTGGCGGAAAAAATTAGATCTGAACCTGAAATATATGGCTATAATACTGATACAACAATTAATAAAATTTCTTTATATGCAGATGATGTTTTGATTTACATTACAAAACCGGAAATTAGTATTCCCAACCTGCTAAACATTATAACTAAGTTTGGTGCATTTTCTGGGTATAGGATTAATTGGGATAAAAGCGAGATTATGCCAATAACAGGAATAAATCTAAATACATTACAACAATACCCATTAAAAGTAGTTACAGACAAACTTAAATATTTAGGGATTAACGTAACTAAAACTCATAACTCATTAATAAAATCCAACTATCCTCAACTATTAGATAAACTTAGAAAAAATATTTTATATTGGAAAACACTTCCTATATCCATGATTGGTAGAATAAGTGCCATAAAGATGGTATTTCTACCGCAGTTGTTATATTTGTTTCAGGCTATTCCTTTTTTTCTTCCGAAAACTTTTTTTTAAAAAATTGATAATATTGTCAATAGTTTTATTTGGGATTATAAAAATCACAGAATAAATAAAAAACATCTATGCAAAGCTAAGATAAATGGAGGATTAGCACTTCCAAACTTTTTATATTATTTCTGGGCTGTTCAGATTAAGAATATGAATTTCTGGTGGGTAAATATGGATCATGAACCGACATGGTTAAATATAGAAAAGGAAGACTGTCTACCTTTCAATGTAGGTTCGATAATTTTTGCACCAACGGAAGTACAAAAAAAAATTATAAAGACAACCTAATAATATATAATAATAGACGTATTTGGAAACAAATAGTTAAGACTCTACATTTGGATAATCTCTCATTTAGATTACCAATTATGAATAATCCATCGTTTAAACCTGCTATATTAGATGGGGGGTTTAAACAATGGGATGATTTAGGAATTACAAGGATAGAACACCTTTATAGAAAAGGAAAATTTCTTTTATTCCAGGAGTTACAAGATATTTATGGATTGTCTCCACAACATTTGTTTAGGTATTTACAAATTAGAGATTATATTAAATCCAATACACAAGATTATAAAAATAAAGAAGCAGGATTGTTAGACGAACTGTTTAATTTACATCCAAATACAGAAAAATTAATAGCCTATATATATAACATCATTTTGGATAAGGAGAATCCAATAACGGAAACATATCGTCAAGCATGGGAAAATGAAATGGGATTGGCTATAACAAAAGAAAACTGGGAAGAAAGTCTACAACGAATACACCGGTGTTCATTAAACGCCAGACATATACTGATACAATTTAAAGTATTATATAGGTTACACTATTCGAAAACTAAATTAAATAGTATTTTTCCGAATCTCTCCGCTATTTGTGATAAGTGCAAGAAAGCAGAGGCAAATTTAATACATAGTTTCGTTACATGTCCTAAATTGAATTATTACTGGACAGAAATGTTTAAAGTTATTTCTGAAGTCATCAAAGTTAAATTGGACCCTAACCCAAAGCTAATAATATTTGGAATTCCGGATTTACATCTATCACCTACAGTAAATCAAAGAAATTTCTTTGATTACTGTTTGATAATTGGGAAAAAAATCATATTGAAATTTTGGAAGGGAACATTATCCCCCACAACCAAAATGTGGGCAACAGAGATGATGGAGACGTTACATCTGGAAAGAATTAGATTTGTCCTATTGGACAAGTATAATTCTTTTGAACAGATAAGGTCTCCATATATACAGTATTTAGAGAAGTAGCTGTTCTTGGCAACACAGCTCGGCGTGCACCCTGCGGGATTTGGTGAGAATAATTCATTTTTGGAATTAACATATATGTCTTTATTGATACTATCACTTGTAGTAGTGTTATTAATAATACATATTGTGGTTACTCAAATTTTTTTATTTTTTTTTTCGTTTCTCTTTTCTTTCTTATATATAATCAAATTATTATTTAATCACTCTCTTAATGATTTATAACTGTTCTATTCTTTCTCTATCATTATTTCTAAAACAATAGTAGATAAGTATTACTAGTGTTTTACTTAATGCAAATTGAATTAATTTGATATAAAGTTGTTTGAAGCATTGTAATTGATTATCTTTAATAAAAAAATATATTAAAAAAAAATAAAATAAAAAAAAGAAATGTTTGCAATACTTTAATTATATAATCCCATTCTACTTGATCAAACGCTTTTTCTGCGTCCAATGAAATGATAGATAACTCTTGTTCTTGCGGTTTGTGATAGTGCATTATGTTAATCAGAAGTCTCAGGTTATTAAATGAATGCCTCTTAGGTATAAATCCCGTTTGATCCTCATTTATTAATTTACTAACATATTTACTTAGTCTTCTAGCTAGTGTTTTCGCTAATATTTTTGATCCGTATTTAACATAGCAATAGCTCTAAATAAGCCTGGTTCTGCTATATCTTTATATTTTTTAAGTATTAATGTGATCGTTGATTCTGCTAGTGTTTCAGGTAAGATTTGTTCTTTAAAAGCGTATGCATACATTTTCTGTAGACGTGGTGTAACTATGTCGTAAAAACATTTATAAAATTCACTACTGAATCCGTCTGGTCCTGGTGTTTTTTCCATTCTTAAGTGTGTTTATTTTGTCTTCTATTTCCTTAGATGTAATTTGTGCTCCCAGTTCCTCTTGTTCCTTCAGTTCTAGTTTTGGAAGGTTACAATTGTCCAGAAATTCTGAAACTTTATTATTGTCTATTAGCGTTTTGGATGTGTATAAATTCTTGTAAAATTGAGCAAATCTTTTATTGATATCACTAGGCAGTGTTAATAATTCCCCTCTATCTGCTTTAATCTTTAAAATTGCATGATTTTTTCCAGATTTTTCAGTTGGCGTGCCAAATGTTTATGGGGTTTATCCACAAATTCTAAATGTTCTTGTTTTGTAATTTGGAATAATCTTATAACATTCTCTGACAATAATTTATTTAGCTTAAATTTCAGTTTTAAATTTTATTATGTTTATCCATAGTTGGATGTTTAGCATTATCTATATCTAGTTTTCTGATTTGTTCTTCTAATTGTCTTTGTTCATTCTTATTATTTTTGTTTTGAAAAGCTTGCGTCGGGGGCCACCGTGAGGGAGGGGGAGAACAATGGTCATTGGGGACCCGTCGTGGGGGAGCCGTTGTGGGGAGAGGGGAGAACAAAGGAGGAGCAATTTAATTTGTAACTTTGTCAGCGCCGTAGGTGTCCGCTATTTGCATACTTTGTGTATGCAAGCAAAGAGTTTCACTGTGCCTTGTTACACGTGACAACACAAATTACATTCTATCCCATTCCATTTTGTCATTTGTCATCTGGACATGATGGTTATCTCCGTCCTTGCACTCTTCTCTTTGACATTACCGCTAGAGTGTTTTCTGCTGCAAATACTAGAGGCAAAAGGAGAAGAGGCATCTTGCTGCAAATATGAATCTGTCTGATAAAAGCTAAAGGATTTAAAACATCTGCGGGAAGAAGTTAGTTGCCGTATCAGAGTCAAGGAACGTGCGTTCACGTCGCCGCCCTGTTTTCACCAATCTTTCCACCACCACGCACGAGAAGCACAAGACAGACACCATTGTATGCAGATGGCAAGAAATGTGTTCAGCTCTGGCTGAACTACTTCTAATCGTGTGCATGGAGTCGATAATAAGAAGTTTCAGCGTGCTTATTGTGGGGGCAGGACATTGAAGTGAAACAAGCGTCCGACAGCCTTGGCTGGAGATTGTTTGAATCAAATCAAAGGGAAGTCAGACTAGCAGAGCGCTCTATTGGGAGCGGACGTGTTCAGGGAAGTGGCCTGTGGACGAAAAGTGCGTCTTGAGGCTTTGACTCAAAAGGTTTCGATGAGAAGGGATGAGGAGAGAGGAGCGGACCTGCAAGACACAGAGCAACAGCAAATGGGAAGCTCAGTGAAGGATTGTGGGACGTAAAGGAGACATGCAGGATCACGCGATGTGCTGCGGCTGCATTATGTGGGAGCTGGTGGACCCCTTGGTCAATCCTGGTGACCACATGTGCAGCAAATGATGGTTGAGTTGAGAACTAATACTGAAGGTGGACGATCTGGAGTCTGAGCTACAAACGCTGAGGCACATCAAGGATGGGGAGAATTACCTGGACGCTGTGTTAATAGAGGTAGTTACACCTGCCAGAGTAACTGCTTCCAACGTGGTCCATGGTGACGTTGGGTGTGTGACTGCTAGTGAGGCAGGCAGGGGAACAAAGGTGCGGACTGAATAGAGGACTGTAGGAAGGATGAGCAACCCGCCCAGTGCACAATGGTTCAGGAGGGCATCCGACAGGGATCAAGAGCTCTTAGGGCTAGCGGCATCAAGGGGTATGTGGAGAAGGCAGGAACGGGTTACTGATTGTGGATGGTCAGCCGTGATCACATTGAATGGCGGTGATGGCTCGAAGGGCCGAATTGTCTTCTCCTGCATCTATTGTCTATGTATCTCTGTAAGGCAGAAACATGCATTTGTCATTAGGGACAATATAGTTGGAGGCTTTGACACTTTTTTCTGTAGCGAGGATCGAGAGTTCGCAAGGCTGTGTTGCCTCCTTGGTGCCCGAGTTCAGGACATATCGTCTGACCTGCAGACGAACCTGGAGTGCGAGGGAAAAGACCGATCGTCGTGGTCTATGTTGTTACCATTGACCTAGGTAGAACGGGGAAATTAAAGGAATTTGAGTAGCTAGGTACCAAATTGAAAAGCAGAACCAAGAGGTTAATAATCTCTGGATTGCTACCCGAGCCGCGTGGAAATTGGCGAAGGATTGAGAGGATTAGATTGCGTGTTGTATACGAGTTAAACATAGAAACATAGAAACAAAGAAATTAGGTGCAGGAGTAGGCCATTCGGCCCTTCGAGCCTGCACCGCCATTCAATATGATCATGGCTGATCATCCAACTCAGTATCCCGTACCCGCCTTCTCTCCATACCCTCTGATCCCCTTAGCCACAAGGGCCACATCTAACTCCCTCTTAAATATAGCCAATGAACTGGCCTCGACTACCCTCTGTGGCAGAGAGTTCCAGAGATTCACCACTCTCTGTGTGAAAAAAGTTATTCTCATCTCGGTTTTAAAGGATTTCCCCCTTATCCTTAAGCTGTGACCCTTGTCCTGGACTTCCCCAACATCGGGAGCAATCTTCCTGCATCTAGCCTGTCCAACCCCTTAAGAATTTTATAAGTTTCTATAAGATCCCCTCTCAATCTCCTAAATTCTAGAGAGTATAAACCAAGTCTATCCAGTCTTTCTTCATAAGACAGTCCTGACATCCCAGGAATCAGTCTGGTGAACCTTCTCTGCACTCCCTCTATGGCAATAATGTCCTTCCTCAGATTTGGAGACCAAAACTGTACGCAATACTCCAGGTGTGGTCTCACCAAGACCCTGTACAACTGCAGTAGAACCTCCCTGCTCCTATACTCAAATCCTTTTGCTATGAAAGCTAACATACCATTCGCTTTCTTCACTGCCTGCTGCACCTGCATGCCTACTTTCAATGACTGGTGTACCATGACACCCAGGTCTCGCTGAATCTCCCCTTTTCCTAGTCGGCCACCATTTAGATAATAGTCTGCTTTCCTGTTTTTGCCACCAAAATGGATAACCTCACATTTATCCACATTATACTGCATCTGCCAAACATTTGCCCACTCACCCAGCCTATCCAAGTCACCTTGCAGTCTCCTAGCATCCTCCTCACAGCTAACACTGCCCCCCAGCTTAGTGTCATCCGCAAACTTGGAGATATTGCCTTCAATTCCCTCATCCAGATCATTAATATATATTGTAAATAGCTGGGGTCCCAGCACTGAGCCTTGCGGTACCCCACTAGTCACTGCCTGCCATTGTGAAAAGGACCCGTTTACTCCTACTCTTTGCTTCCTGTTTGCCAGACAGTTCTCTATCCACATCAATACTGAACCCCCAATGCCGTGTGCTTTAAGTTTGTATACTAATCTCTTATGTGGGACCTTGTCGAAAGCCTTCTGGAAGTCCAGATACACCACATCCACTGGTTCTCCCCTATCCACGCTACTAGTTACATCCTCGAAAAATTCTATAAGGTTCGTCAGACATGATTTACCTTTTGTAAATCCATGCTGACTTTGTCCAATGATTTCACCACTTTCCAAATGTGCTGCTATTCCATCTTTAATAACTGACTCTAACAGTTTCCCCACTACCGATGTTAGACTAACTGGTCTGTAATTCCCCGTTTTCTCTCTCTCTCCCTTCTTAAAAAGTGGGGTTACGTTTGCTACCCGCCAATCCTCAGGAACTACTCCAGAATCTAAAGAGTTTTGAAAGATTATTACTAATGCATCCACTATTTCTGGAGCTACTTCCTTAAGTACTCTGTGGTGCAGCCTATCTGGCCCTGGGGATTTATCGGCCTTTAATCCATTCAATTTACCCAACAGCACTTCCCGGCTAACCTGGATTTCACTCAATTCCTCCAATTCCTTTGACCCGCGGTCCCCTGCAATTTCCGGCAGATTATTTATGTATTCCTTAGTGAAGACGGAACCAAAGTAGTTATTCAATTGGTCCGCCATATCCTTGTTCCCCATGATCAACTCACCGGTTTCTGACTGCAAGGGACCTACATTTGTTTTAACTAATCTCTTTCTTTTCACATATCTATAAAAACCTTTGCAGTCAATTTTTATGTTCCCTGCCAGTTTTCTTTCATAATCTATTTTTCCTTTCCTAATTAAGCCCTTTGTCCTCCTCTGCTGGTCTCTGAATTTCTCCCAGTCCTCCGGTATGCTGCTTTTTCTGGCTATTTTGTACGCATCATCCTTCGCTTTGATACTATCCCCGATTTCCCTTGTTATCCACGGATGTACTACCTCCCCTGATTTATTCTTTTGCCAAACTGGGATGAACAATTTTTGTAGGTCATCCATGTAGTCTTTAAATGTCTTCCATTGCATATCCACCGTCAACCCTTTTAAAATTAATTGCCAGTCAATCTTGGCCAATTCACGTCTCATACCCTCAAAGTTACCTTTCTTAAGTTCATAACCATTGTTTCTGAATTAACAATGTCACTCTCCATCCTAATGAAGAACTCAACCATATTATGGTCACTCTTGCCCAAGGGGGCACGTACAACAAGACTGCTAACTAACCCTTCCACATTTCTCAATACCCAGTCTAAAATAGCCTGCTCTCTCGTTGGTTCCTCTACATGTTGATTTAGATAACTATCCCGCATACTTTCCAATAAAACCTCTTCCTCAGCACCCCTGCCAATTTGATTCACCCAATCTATATGTAGATTGAAGTCACCCATTATAACGGTTTTGCCTTTGTCGCACGCATTTCTAATTTCCTGTTTGATACCATCTCCAACTTCACTACTACTGTTAGGAGGCCTGTACACAACACCCACCAGCGTTTTCTGCCCCTTAGTGTTTCGCAGCTCTACCCATACCGATTCCACATCCTCCAAACTAATGTCCTTCCTTTCCATTGCGTTAATCTCCTCTCTAATCAGCAACGCTACCCCATCTCCTTTTCCTTTCTCTCTATCCCTCCTGAATATTGAATATCCCTGGATGTTCAGCTCCCAGCCTTGGTCACCCTGGAGGCATGTCTCCGTGATCCCAACTATATCATAGTCATTAATAGCTATCTGCACATTCAACTCATCCACCTTATTACGAATGCTCCTTGCATTGAGACACAAAGCCTTCAGGCTTGTTTTTACAACACTCTTACCCCTTATACAATTATGTTGAAAAGTGGCCCTTTTTGATGTTTGCCCTGGTTTTGTCTTCCTGCCACTTTTACTTTTCACCTTGCTACCTATTGCTTCTACCCTCATTTTACACCCCTCTGTCTCTACGCTCACACATTTAAGAAACCCTTTCCCTTTAACTCCATCCTCCACTATCCCATTCGACATCCCACCCCCCTTATTCAGTTTAAAACCACCGGTGTAGCAGTGGCAAACCTGCCTGCCAGGATGCTGGTCCCACACCTGTTAAGATGCAATCCGTCCCTTTTGTACAGTTCCCCCTTACCCCAAAACAGATCCCAGTGATCTAAGAATCTAAATCCCTGCCCGTGCACCAGTTCCTCAGCCACACGTTCAGGTCCCGTATCTCCCTGTTCCTGCTCTCGCCAGCACGAGGAACTGAAAGCAAACCGGTGATAACAACCCTGGAGGTCCTGCTTTTAAGCATTTTTCCGAGCTCTCTAAAGTCAAGCTGCAGAATATTCATCCCCTTCTTTCCGACATCGTTTGTGCCGACATGCACTACCACTTCCGAATGTTCGCCTTCGCCCTTGAGGGTTTTCTGCACTCTGTCCGTGACATCCTGGATCCTGGCACCAGGAAGGCAGCACACCATCCTCGCATCCCGTCTGTTGCCGCAGAAACCCCTGTCCGTACCTCTCACAATGGAGACTCCCACTACAATGGCGTTGCCTGCCTTAGGACTTTTTGGTTTTGGCTCAACAGCCCTATTCGCATCACAAGCCAGTCCGCCGCCCAGTGTAAACACCTCTTCTGTCCCGACATCTTCTAAGTGGGTGAACCTGTTCACAAGAGGCACAACACCCGGGGACGTTGGCATTCCATGCTTCCCTCTCTTTCTCGCTGTCTCCCACCTTCTCTCTTCCAGTACCTTAGGTGTAACAATCGTACTGTAGGACTTGTCGAGGAACGACTCAGTTTCTCGGACGAACCGGAGGTCAGCCACTTGCTTCTCAAGTTCCCCACAACGGCCCTTCAGGAGCTCTACCTGGATGCACTTCTCGCATTTGTAGCAGCCAGAGGCACCAGCGGTGTCCTTGACCTCCCACATACTGCAAGCATCGCACTGAATCAGCTTGCCTGACATCCCCTTCTTTCGTCTCTACCTCTCAAGCGTATTGCGAGGTCTCCTCTCCTCAGCCTCCTCGCCGAAGACTCTCGAGCCAAAGACGCACACTTTTCTCACAGGGTACTTCCCTCGCAGTCCGCTCACTCACTGCCGCTCGCTAAGAGCCGTCTTGCTTAAATTGACTGATAAATTGCCTGATTTACCAATTTACAAACCAAATTCCTCAGTTTTCAACTGTTTTCCCGGCACTGACTCACTTCTCGCCTCCCACTTGGGCTATAGCCAATCTGTCGTCTCTCTTGCTTATCTCCTGCTGCTGTTGCTCCCAATCTACAGCAGTTCTGAATAAAGTCTGCGTGTCCTTGGCCTCTACTTTAACTGTTTTCACTTCTCTCCTCCCACTTGGGCTATAGCCAATCAGTCGTATCTCTTGCTTATCTCCTGCTGCTGTTGCTCCCAAAACTACAGCAGTTCTGAGTAAAGTCTGCCTGTCCTTGGCCCCTACTTTAACTGTTTTCACTTCTCTCCTCCCACTTGGGCTAGAGCCAATCGGTCGTATCTCTTGCTTATCTCCTGCTGCTGTTGCTCCAAAAACTACAGCAGTTCTGAGTAAAGTCTGCCTGTCCTTGGCCTCTACTTTAACTGTTTTCACCTCTCCTCCCACTTGGGCTAGAGCCAATCAGTCGTATCTCTTGCTAAACTCCTGCTGCTGTTGCTCCCAAAACTACAGTAGTTCTGAGTAAAGTCTGCCTGTCCTTGGCCTCTACTTTAACTGTTTTCACTTCTCTCCTCCCACTTGGGCTAGAGCCAATCAGTCGTATCTCTTGCTTAGCTCCTGCTGCTGTTGCTCCCAAAATCTACAGCAGTTCTGAGTAAAGTCTGCCTGTCCTTGGCCTCAACTTTAACTGTTGTCACTTCTCTCCTCCCACTTGGGCTAGAGCCAATTAGTCGTATCTCTTGCTAACTCCTGCTGCTGTTGCTCCCAAACCTACAGCAGTTCTGAGTAAAATGTGCCTGTCCTTGGCCTCTACTTTAACTGTTTTCACTTCTCTCCTCCCACTTGGGCTAGAGCCAATCAGGTGTATCTCTTGCTAATCTCCTGCTGCTGTTGCTCCCAAGTCTACAGCAGTTCTGAGTAAAGTCTGCCTGTCCTTGACCTCTACTTTAACTGTTTTCACTTCTCTCCTCCCACTTGGGCTAGAGCCAATCAGTCGTATCTCTTGCTAAACTCCTGCTGCTGTTGCTCCCAAAACTACAGCAGTTCTGAGTAAAGTCTGCCTGTCCTTGGCCTCTACTTTAACTGTTTTCACTTCTCTCCTCCCACTTGGGCTAGAGCCAATCAGTCGTATCTCTTGTTAAGCTCCTGCTGCTTTGCTCCCAAATCTACAGCAGTTCTGAGTAAAGTCTGCCTGTCCTTGGCCGCGACTTTAATTGTTTTCACTTCTTTCCTCCCACTTGGGCTAGAGCCAATCAGTCGTATCTCTTGCTAAACTCCTGCTGCTGTTGCTCCCAAATCTACAGCAGTTCTGAGTAACGTCTGCCTGTACTTGGCCTCTACTTTAACTGTTTTCACTTCTCTCCTCCCACTGGTGGCTCAAAGACGGGTATGGAAGAAGTGCTTTTGAATTTGCAGGACATTGGCATTCAGACATTGTCTGAAGAATGTTCTGGACCCGAAACGTCGCCAATTCCTTCTCTCTATAGATGCTGTCTCGCCCGCTGTGTTACTCCAGCATTGTGTGTCTCCCTTCGATTTACCAGCATCTGCAGTTCTTTCTTAAACATTGGCACCAGTATTGGGAAAGGAAGGTACTGTTCCGACGGGACGGACTCTACTGGAACAAGCCTCCTGGCAACTGCAACCACAAGCAGGGTTGTATATTGAGCTTTAAACTAAATAGTTGGGGGACAACAAATTGGAAGTGTAACGGTGGAGTTAAACGGAAAGAGAGTGCAGGATATGATACAGAAGTCTCCCGAATTATTGGGATGGCAATTTCTCTTTTTTTGTTTCATTTATTAGAAGTAAGTACAATATAGTGGTATCTTTTTTCAGGTGACAAATATGTGTTAACATGATACATTCTCCGTAGAACTTCATTTTTATTGTTTTTAATGATAGAAATAAGAAAGAAAGAGATAGTAGAGAATAGAAAAACGTGTACTGTGTATAAAAAGAGAAATAGATAGTGAGGAAGAGAAATAAGAAAGAATAGAGAGCGGTGGAGCGGTTAGCAAATAGACGATAGGAGATGAGTTTTTATATTGTTGATCATCGTTCACCAAGACCTGAAATAATTGATTTGTACGATACTGTTGCACCACATGAATCCAAGAAGTCAATAAATGGAGACCAACTCGTTAAGAATTGCTCCTGTTTATCTATTAGGTGGAGTCTCATTTCTTCACGGTGTGTTGTGTCCAACATATTTCTAATCCACATTTTGAACGTTGGTATAGTTGTATTTTTCCAAAAAAATTAAGTATGAGTTTTTTTGCTCTTATTAACCCATAATTAAAAATAAATTTTGGGATATGTTTAATTTGTTCCCGTCTCCCATTACTCCAAATATATTCATTTCATTATTAGGTCCGCTTTTATCTTAAATAAATGTGTGAATATATCAAACATATTACACCAACATTTGTGAAGGTTTGTACAAGAAACAAAATAATGTGTAATATTGGCATTTTGAGAGAGACATTTATCACAGATGGGGGAAATATTTGGGTACAATTTATTCAGCCTAGTTTTTGAATAATATAGTCTATGTAGTATTTTGAATTGAATTAAGTTGTGTCTAGCATTAATCGAACATTTATGTATATATATCAAATACTTTCCCCATGTTTCTTTCGAGATTTTTATCATTAATTCTCGTTCCCAGTCTTCTCTAAGTGCCTCTGTTGATGGTGATTATCTATTTAAAATACTGGTATATAGATATGATATTAATATTTGTGAGTCAGCCTTAATAATATTGCTTCTTCCAGTGGATCTAAAATTATAATTTGACACCTTTGTATATATTTCCTCATAAAATCACATATCAGTAGATATTTAAAATATTGATTGTTATTCAGTTTACATTTTAATTGTAATGATATGATAACAGATTTCCCATTTCATACATGTCGTCTACCTTTTTAATTCCCAATCTTTCCCATTGTTTGTATGTTTTATCAATAAGAGATGGTTTAAATAACGGATTATTCCCTATTGGTGTTAGCACTGATATGTTTCTTAATTTAAAGTAAATGTTATTTGTTTCCAGATTCTTATTGTATTTTGGATAATTGGATGCTTCTTATATATTGTGTTGTTCAATTTAATCGGGGAGAAGAGGATTTCTCCAATATCACACGGAGAACAATCCTCTTTCTCCATTCTTATCCATGTTGAGGAGAGCTGTCCAACCAGTAAATTATATTCTTAATATGCACTGCCCAATAGTAGTACAAAAAAAATAGGAAGTGAGAGTCCCCCAACCTCTTTGGGTTTACACAGATGATTTCTTTGAATTCTATGTGCTTTATAGTCCCAAATAAAGTTGGTAATATTAGAATCTAGTTTGTTTTTAATGTTTTGGTATATATATTAGTATGGATTGAAATAAGTATATTATTTGTGGTAAAAAATCATTTTTATAGCGTTTATTCTGCCTAATAATGGCAGCGAGAGTGTTTTTCAGAATGTAATCAAGGCATTCAATTTATTTAATAGTGACATGAAATTAGCGTTAAATAATGATTTATATCTTCTGGTAATTTGAATACCCAAATCCTTCAAATTTTCTGTTGCAAGGGATGGCAAGTTCAAGAAGGGACAAGTGAATAACATGGGTAAAATCGGGACCGATATAACAAGGGAGGCGAATACCGAATTGAAGGTGTTGTATTTGAATTGCATAGATAAGAAATAAAGTGGATGAGCTTGTAGCACAGATATAAATTGGTAGATATGATGTTGTGTGAATTATAGAGACGTGGCTGCAAGAGGATCGGAGCTAGGAGCTGAATATTCAGTGTTATACGCCGTATAACGTCGTTATATGGGAAAGGTGGGCAAAGGGTGTGAGGTAGCTCCGTTGGTTAGGAATGATTTTCTGTCCGTGGCAAGGGGTGACATAGGATCAGAAGATGCACAGTCATTGTGGATAGAGCAGACAAAATATATGGGTAAACAGACGCTAATGGAGGTTATTTACAGACCACCAAACAGTAACCAGGATATAGGGTACAATTACATCAGGAGATGAAATTGGCATGTAAAAAATGCACTTTTTTTGGTGAAGATGATCATGGGAGGTTTCATTATGCCGGCGCACTGGGAAAGTTAGTTTAGTACGGGACCCCAAGAAAGGGAATTTGTAGAGTGTCTCCGAAATGGATTGGTGTGGTGCCCACCGGGGAAGAGGGAATTCTGGATTGAATTATGCAATGAACGGGGTTTGTTATGGAAACTCAAGGTAAAGGAACCATAAAGGTGGCGACCACAATATGATATGTTTTAATCAGCAATTTGAGAGGGAGAAGGTGACATCGAATGTGCTGGTATTGCAGATGAGGAAAGCGGACTACAGAGGCATGATGGAGGAGCTGACCTAAGTTGACTGGGAAGGGAACCCAGCAGGAACAGTAATGGAAGGAATTGCTCGGAATAATCTGGAGGATGCAGGATCTTTTCATTCCAAACACGAAGAAAGATTCTAGGGGGGAAAAGAGGCAACCGCTGTCAAGGGAAGTCAAAGACAGTATAAAACTAAAAGTGAAGGCGATTAACATAGCAAAGATTCGTGCGAAGGCAGAATATTGGGAAGCTTTTAAAGAACAACAGAAGGTAACTGAAAATGCAATACGGGGAGAAATTATGAAATACGAAAGGAAGCTAGCCAATAATAAAAAAAGTGGATTGCAAGAGTTTCTTCACATATAAAGAGTAAGAAAGAGGCAAGAGTGGACGTTGGACAGCTGGAGAATTATGCAGGACAAGTGATAATGGGGAATAAAGTAATGACAGAGGAGTTTAATAACTTTTTGCTGCAGTCTTCACAGTGGAAGACACCAGCAACGTTCCTGAAATTCAAGAGATTCAGGAAGTCGATGTTAATGGATGGTTATTGCAATGGCGTACGTGCTTGGGATGCTGAGTGGGCTGAAGGTGGATAATTCACTTGGACTGGATGGAATGCACCCTCGGGATCTGAACGAGGTGGCTTTAGAGATTGGAGAGGCATTGATTGTGATATTTCTAGAATCACTGGAGTCAGGAGTGGTCCCAGGCGATTGGAAAATTGCCAACATTGCCTCGCTGCACAAGAAGGGAGCAAAGCAGAATAATGGGAACTGTAGGCTGGTTAGTATGACTAAGGTTGTTGGTAAGTTTTTGGACTCCATTATGAATGGTGATGTTACGGACTACTGAGAAGTTCACGATAAAATAGGCCAAAGTCAGCATGGCTTTGTGAAGGAGAAATTTGCTTGCCAAATTTGTTGGAATTATTTGAAGAAGTAAATAGCAAGACAGACAAAGGAGAGTCAATAGATGTTGCTTCCGTAGATTTTCAGAAAGCCTTTGATAAGGTGCCACAAGTGAGGCTGCTAAGGAAAACTCTTTAGATTCTGGAGTAGTTCCTGAGGATTGGCGGGTAGCAAACGTAACCCCACTTTTAAGAAGGGAGGGAGAGAGAAAACGGGGAATTACAGACCAGTTAGTCTAACATCGGTAGTGGGGAAACTGCTAGAGTCAGTTATTAAATATGGGATAGCAGCACATTTGGAAAGTGGTGAAATCATTGGAAAAAGTCAGCATGGATTTACAAAAGGTAAATCATGTCTGACGAATCTTATAGAATTCTTCGAGGATGTAACTAGTAGCGTGGATAGGGGAGAACCAGTGGATGTGGTGAATCTGGACTTCCAGAAGACTTTCGACAAGGTCCCACATAAGAGATTGGTATACAAACTTAAAGCACACGGCATTGGGGTTCAGTATTGATGTGGATAGAGAACTGGCTGGCAAACAGGAAGCAAAGAGTAGGAGTAAACGGGTCCTTTTCACAATGGCAGGCAGTGACTAGTGGGGTACCGCAAGGCTCAGTGCTGGGACCTCAGCTATTTACAATATATATTAATGATCTGGATGAGGGAATTGAAGGCAATATCGCCAAGTTTGCGGATGACACTAAGCTGGGGGGAAGGGTTAGCTGTGAGGAGGATGCTAGGAGACTGCAAGGTGACTTGGATAGGCTGGGTGAGTGGGCAAATGTTTGGCTGATGCAGTATAATGTGGATAAATGTGAGGTTATCCATGTTGGTGGCAAAAACAGGAAAGCAGACTATTATCTAAATGGTGGCCGACTAGGAAAGTGAAGATGCAGCGAGACCTGGGTGTCATGGTACACCAGTCATTGAAAGTAGTCATGCAGGTGCAGCAGGCAGTGAAGAAAGCGAATGGTATGTTAGCTTTCATAGCAAAAGGATTTGAGTATAGGAGCAGGGAGGTTCTACTGCAGTTGTACAGGGTCTTGGTGAGACCACACCTGGAGTATTGCGTACAGTTTTGGTCTCCAAATCTGAGGAAGGACATTATTGCCATAGAGGGAGTGCAGAGAAGGTTCACCAGACTGATTCCTGGGATGTCAGGACTGTCTTATGAAGAAAGACTGGATAGACTCGGTTTATACTCTCTAGAATTTAGGAGATTGAGAGGGGATCTTATAGAAACTTACAAAATTCTTAAGGGGTTGGACAGGCTAGATGCAGGAAGATTGCTCCCGATGTTGGGGAAGTCCAGGACAAGGGGTCACAGCTTAAGGATAAGGGGGAAATCCTTTAAAACCGAGATGAGAAGAACCTTTTTCACACAGAGAGTGGTGAAACTCTGGAACTCTCTGCCACAGAGGGTAGTCGAGGCCAGTTCATTGGCTATATTTAAGAGGGAGTTAGATGTGGCCCTTGTGGCTAAGGGGATCAGAGGGTATGGAGAGAAGGCAGGTACGGGACACTGAGTTGGATGATCAGCCATGATCATATTGAATGGCGGTGCAGGCTCGAAGGGCCGAATGGCCTACTCCTGCACCTAATTTCTATGTTTCTATGTCTATGTTTCTATTAGAGTCGATGTGGTGAATCTGGACTTCCATCTGGAGGTGGCCATCTTGTCACGGAAGTGGCGGCGCCGGGAACGGCTGCGGCTCACCTGCAGTCCGTTTGTCTTTTACTTTTTTGTGTTGTATTTTTTTCGTTTTGTCTAGTTACGTTTTTGGTTTTTAGGTCGTGTTTATGTGGGGGGTGAAACGGGGCTTGCTGTCTTTCACTTCGGGGGAATACGACCTTTTTGTCGTATCCCCCTTCTCTGCCTCCGTCTACACTGATGCCTAATGGCGGAGCTGGCGACCTCGGGACTCTGGAGGCAGCTGACAGGACTCGCCCTGAGCTCGCTCCCGTGAGGGTGGCCCAGCCCGGGGCTGGAACTGCGCTCTCGTGAGAACGGCCTGGCGAGGGGCTGAGAGACTTTCCCGTGAGGGGCTGTGGCCCGTTGGAGTGGCCCAGCCCGAGGGAGAACGGCACTCCCGTCGGAGTGGCCCAGCCCGAGGGAGGTACGGCACTGCCGTCGGAGTGGCCCAGCCCGAGGGAGGAACGGCACTCCCGTCGGAGTGGCCCAGCCCGAGGGAGGAACGGCACTCCCGTCGGAGTGGCCCAGCCCGAGGGAGGAACGGCACTCCCGTCGGAGTGGCCCAGCCCGAGGGAGGAACGGTACTCACGTGAGGGCGATCCGGCTCGGGGCTGGAACGGTGCTCCGGTGGCTGGGACGGCGTTCTGAGGCGGTGACCTGAGTCCGGGGTTCAGCCGCGGGCCAGCGGCTGCGTGTGCTGGACTGGAGGGCGGCAGCTTCGACCACCCCGGGCCGCGGTGTTTGAACCGGCCCGTTTGCGGGGTTCGGTGAGCCGTGGGACTGTTTGTACCATCGCCCGGTGGGGAATCGCCTCAGCGCAGAGGGAGAAGAGGAGGGAAGAGACAGTAACCCTAAGAGTTTTGCCTCCACCACAGTTAGGAGGTGCTTGGAGGATACACTGTGGTGGTGTTAATTTGTGTTTATTGTTGTTTATTATTGTATGATGTATGTATGACTGCAGGCACGAAATTTCGTTCAGACCGTAAGGTCTGAATGACAATAAAGGGATTCAATTCAGTTCAATGGGTCATGGGTCGTGACCCCACTGCCGTGAAACCTCCCTGTAGGATCTTTGCTTAAAACTGTTAAAAATGCTGTAAATCGAAATAAAGAGAGAATTATAAAACAAAAGGATTTTTAATTTTATTTTTAAAGCATTTGTTTAATTACTTGTCCAATGTAAATAAAAGTTAAACAATGAAAATCAGAAAATGAAATAAAATGATCACTTGTCTAAATCAGCAAATAAGCGCCAAGTTTTTAAACAGTCAGGCAATTATCTGTTCAAAATGAATTAATTTACAATAAAGATCATATTTGAAAAACACGGCTGTGAAAATCGGCAAATAAAATAACGGCAAAGTTTTAAAACAAAAGTAATTACTTCTTCAACTGGATTAATGGAGAAGTTTCAAAACAAGAGAGAATATAACAAACGGGGAAATGTGTTCATTTGGCGGAGCAAATAACGGAGAACTCTTAATAACAAGAATTATTCAAATATAAATAAATATTGAAAACATCGTCTACATTTACCTTTTGAAAAAAGTGTGAATCGAAATAATAAAAAGATTTTCGAAACAAATGAAAAATAAAAAACGGGCAGTATTCCAGCGTTCAGATGGAACGTTGAGAATTCAAACTTCGCTGTCGAGAAACGGCGTCCGAATAATGACCGTTGGGGAAGAATGTTCTGGAAAAGGTTTCACAGCGGAAACGGGAACCGGCGTCAACAGCTGATGGGGAGGTTCAGTGTCCCCCTAGTCACATGTGTGGGGGATTATGTGGTTCAGTATCCCCCTAGTCACATGTGTGGGGAGAGTATGTGGTTCAGTGTCCCCCTAGTCACATGTGTGGGGGATTATGTTGTTCAGTGTCCCCCTAGTCACATGCGTGGGGGATTATGTGGTTCAGTGTCCCCCTAGTCACATGTGTGGGGGGATTACGTGGTTCAGTGTCCCCCTAGTCACATGTGTGGGGGGATTATGTGGTTCAGTGTCCCCCTAGTCACATGTGTGGGGAGATTGTGTGGTTCAGTGTCCCCCTAGTCACATGTGTGGGGGATTATGTGGTTCAGTGTCCCCCTAGTCACATGTGTGGGGGATTATGTGGTTCAGTGTCCCCCTAGTCACATGTGTGGGGGGATTATGTGGTTCAGTGTCCCCCTAGTCACATGTGTGGGGGGATTGTGTGGTTCAGTGTCCCCCTAGTCACATGTGTGGGGGATTTATGTGGTTCAGTGTCCCCCTAGTCACATGTGTGGGGGATTATGTGGTTCAGTGTCCCCCTAGTCACATGTGTGGGGGGATTATGTGGTTCAGTGTCCCCCTAGTCACATGTGTGGGGGATTATGTGGTTCAGTGTCCCCCTAGTCACATGTGTGGGGGATTATGTGGTTCAGTGTCCCCCTAGTCACATGTGTGGGGGATTATGTGGTTCAGTGTCCCCTTAGTCACATGTGTGGGGGGATTATGTGGTTCAGTGTCCCCCTAGTCACATGTGTGGGGGATTATGTGGTTCAGTGTCCCCGTAGTCACATGTGTGGGGGATTATGTGGTTCAGTGTCCCCCTAGTCACATGTGTGGGGGATTATGTGGTTCAGTGTCCCCCTAGTCGCATGTGTGGGGGATTATGTGGTTCAGTGTCCCCCTAGTCACATGTGTGGGGGATTATGTGGTTCAGTGTCCCCCTAGTCACATGTGTGGGGGGATTATGTGGTTCAGTGTCCCCCTAGTCACTTGTGTGGGGGATTATGTGGTTCAGTGTCCCCCTAGTCACTTGTGTGGGGGATTGTGTGGTTCAGTGTCCCCCTAGTCACTTGTCTGGGGGATTATGCGGTTCAGTGTCCCCCTAGTCACATGTGTGGGGGATTATGTGGTTCAGTGTCCCCCTAGTCACATGTGTGGGGGGATTATGTGGTGCAGTTTGCCCTAGTCACATGTGTAGGGGGATTATGTGGTGCAGTGTCCCCTAGTCACATGTGTGGGTGGGGCGCGGTACAATGTCCCTCGTCACATGTGTAGGGGATATGTCCCAAGTCACATGCGTAGGGGATGTGTCCCTAGTCACATGTGTAGGGCATTATGTGGTGCAGTGTCCCCAGTCACATGTGTAGGGGGGGTGTGGTACAATGACCCTCGTCACATGTGTAGGGGATGTGTCCCTAGTCACATATGTAGGGGATGTGCCCCTAGTCACATGTGTAGGGGATGTGTCCCTAGTCACATGTGTAGGGGATGTGTCCCCATTCATATGTGTAGGGGATTATGTGGTGCAGTGTCCCCAGTCACATGTGTAGGGGGGTGTGGTACAATGACCCTCGTCACATGTGTAGGGGATGTGTCCCTAGTCACATGTGTAAGGGATGTGTCCCTAGTCACGTCTGTAGGGGATGTGTGCCCCGTCGCATGTGTGGAGGATTATGTGGTTCAGTGTCCCCCTACAGCCAGACCCCAGTTTGCAAAGTATTGACACTGCATCCTTCATTTCCCATTCACCACCTCACACCCACTTCAGGCAAGACTCCAGTAATGATGAGAGTGGACCCTTTCGCACCCCCACCAACACTTCACACCCAATTATTGATTGATTGATTGATTATACCTTTAATAATCCTTTACAGGAAATTACAGTACCACGACAGCTTCAAGACAGACATAACACCACACATTTCCTCAAATAGCTTCCATACTTAACAAGTTAAAATACAAGTTAAAATACAAGTTAAAATACAAGTTAAAATACAATGAATAAAAAAAAGTGCAGTTATTTAAGCGCATTATATAACCTTATAGCAGCTGGTATACAAGACTTCCTATGTCTCTCAGTTTTTCACATTGGTGCAATCAGTCTATGACTGAAGATGCTGCTCTTGATCACCTTCAGGGCATGGAGTGGGTGAGTGGGGTTGGTCATTATTGAACCCAGTTTGTTCAGAGTTCTGGCCTCTGCCACCTGCTGGACCGTTCATTGCTAAGCCCCGACCACTGCGCCGGCCTTCCTGATCAGCTTGTCCAGTCTGTTTTTGTCCGCTATGCGGGCGCCATCTCCCCAACAGGCCACAGCAAAAAACAGAGCACTGGCCACCACTGAATGGTAGACACGGCACAGCAGGGGTTGGCAGATGTTAAATGACCTCAGCCTCCTTAAAAAAATACAGTTGACTTTGTCCCTTCCTGTACACCGCCTCCATATGACTCTTCCAGACAAGCTCACTGTCAAGCTGCACACCAAGGTACCTGTGGGTGGCGACCACCTCCACCTCAGTGCCCTTAATGGTGATTGGTGTTGGTTGAGTCCTCCTCCTCCCCCTCCTGAAGTCCACAACTATCTCCTTGGTTTTGTGGTGTTAAGATGGAGGTTATTGTGTACACTCCACTCCACAAAGTTGCTTATTATGTCTCTATACTCCTCCTCATTGCCCCCTTTGATGAGGCCGACAACAGCTGTGTCATCCGAAAATATCTGCAAAAAGCAGCTGTTGGTGTTGTATTGGAGATCAGCTGTGTAGATGGTAAACAGGAATGGAGCCAGCACAGTTCCTTGTGGAGCCCCTGTGCTGCTCAGGATGGTGCTTGAGATATTGTTCTGTAGGCGCACGTACTGTGGTCTGAGGAAAAGATAATCCAAACACCACAGTACCAGTGATGGATCCACTTCCATCTTCTCCATCTTCTCCCCTAGCAGCCGGGGCTGAATTATGTTAAAGGCGCTTGAGAAGTCACACAATGTAATCCTTACAGATGCATCAGTAGTATCCAAATGTGTGTACACCGTCTGCAGCATGTAAATGAGGGCATCATCGATACTGATGTTAGGCTGATATGCAAGCTGTAAAGGATCCATTTGAGTTGACACACTAGTCCTGTTGTAGGAGAGGACAAGTATATCAAATATCTTCATAATATGTGAAGTGAGTGCTACTGGTCTGTAGTCATTGTGGTGAGTGGGATGGGTCTTCTTTGGGACAGGTACCAGGCGCAAGATGTTTTCCACAGCCTTGGAACCTTCTGTAGACGCAAGCTCAGGTTGAACAGGTGTGTTAGGGTACCACACAGCTCTGAAGAGCAGGTCTTCAGTAGTCTTGGGCTGGTGTCATCGGGTCCCACTGCTTTCCCTGGCTTCAGTCTGTCATTGGCTATATTTAAGAAGGAGTTTGATGTAGCCCTTGTGGCTAATGTGATCGGGGGTATGGAGAGAAGAAGGGTAGAGGATACTGAGTTGGATGATCAGCCATGATCATATTTGAATGGCGAATGGTGCAGGCTCGAAGGGCTGAATGGCCTCTACTCCTGCACCTATTGTCTATGTTTCTATGTGTCTAATGGGGGCGGTGATGTTGGTGATAATGTGGTAATGGGGGCGGTGGTGGTTCTCGTGGGAGGGTGTGGGTGGGTGGGTGGTTCCAGAAACTGCCGGAGTTTCGGTGGGGGGCAGGTGGGTGGATCTACGGTGGGTGGATCTTCGTGGCGGATTCGGAGGTCACCAGACTCACAAGAGTCATCTGTGGACCAGGTCACTGAGGATCATCAGTGTGTTGTGGGGAGAGAGGGGGGGAGGGTGGGGGGTGAGCAGATGGGATGGAGAGGGAACAGATTCCTAAACCCCGCGACGCTGAGTGCATTTTACAATCAGAGAAACGGGCGATGTCACCACTTGTTTGAACTGCTGCCTGAACTTAGTCTGGGTGAGGGCGTAAAGAGCCGTGTTTGTGCAGCAGCTCAGCATCTGCAACATGTAGCCTAGTTCGGCAATTAATTGGTCTGGATAGATCCAGCTAGGAATTAAATATGCTAGTCTGTACCACACAAAATATACCGCATAGACCGCCCACAACACGATGAAATTCCCCGAGATGACCAGCAGTAAAATGAGGGATTTCCTGCGGCTCTCCATCTCCGGGTCTCTGCCACTCTCCCCACTGCTGGGACCCCGGAGTCTCTTGCGGGCTCTGCTCGCCACTAACACGTATCTGATGGTCAAAGTGTTGAACACAACAATGAGGACAAATGGCATCACGGGGGTGATGAGATACTGGAGAAACTCCCCGATTCCCCAGGCCAGTGATTCATGAACACCGGATCTTGCCAGACAAAACCAGGGGTTATTAAATACCCTGTACCAACGGGTCAACATAAAATACCAGAAGGTGTTCTTTAAACAGCTCAGCGCGGTCACTGTCCCCAGAACAACAGCCGCTGTTCTCTCTGAGCAATAGTTTGTTTTCAGCTTCTGGCAACAAATGGCCACAAATCGATCAAAGGTGAAGGTGACGGTGAACCAGACAGAACAGTCGGTGACGGCGTAAAGGAAGAAGGCGTGGATATTACACACTGGGACAACCTCCAGGAACAGAAATGCTTCATAGTAAGCAATGGGAATCTGTCTCATTATCAGGTCGACAATAATGATCAGTAGATCGGCCGCTGCCATGGCCATCAGGTAGCGAGTGACACCAGTGGAGAGACCGCACTTTCGCCGGGACAGGACCACAATGGTCATCGAGTTCACTGTGAGGAGGGAGGGAAGTAAACAGAGACATGACACACAGCCAGCGGACAAAGCAAACTCGGCAGATTCATCGAGGCGAGGGGCAAATCAAATGCACAATCCTGTTCTGGGATTGTAGAAGATTGTCTAACGAGGCTGTCTAGTAGTAACTACTGAAGGACATACATTATTCTGCATCTGCTCGATTACTAAACAGATGAGAAGCTGCAGTTAGGAGGGTTGGGATAAAGTATCAGATCTGTGTCTGATCATTTCTCACTCACTTCACCATGGGAGTTTAGCTCTTTGCTTCACTGTGAGTGAATTAAATATTATACAGCAGAGTAGGTATGAGCGAGCGAGGGAAGTGAGCGAAGGAAGGAGTTCAGGGACTTTATTGCCATCTGCATGGGTGCAAGGGATGCGATGGTACATTAGACAATCTTGCTTACAGCAGCATGGTAAGAAACATAGACTGAAACCGCCGACATAAACACAGGTGGGTGACACATACTCACACAGAATGTACACATCTATTCTGCAGGGCGGGCGGGTTGCAGAACCAACTCGCGTATTTAATAAACAAAGACATTAGGACAACATCAGAAAACAAGTCTACACGGAGAATGTTTCCACTAGTGGGAGAGTCTAGGACCAGAGGTCACATCATCGCAATTAAAAGGGCGTTCCTTTAAGAAGGAAATGAGGAGGAATATAGAAACCTAGACACCTAGACAATGTGCGCAGGAGTAGAGGCCATTCGGCCCTTTGAACCTGCATCGCCATTCTATATGATCATGGCTGACCATCCAACTCAGTCTCCTGTACCTGCCTTCTCTCCATACCCCCTGATCCCTTTAGCCACAAGGGTCACATCTAACTCCCTCTGAAATATAGCCAATCAACTGGCCTCAACTACCTTCTGTGGCAGATTATTCCACAGATTCACCACTCTCTGTGTGTGAAAGAAAATGTTTTTCTCATCTCGGTCCTAAAATACTACCCACTTATCGTTAAACTGTGTGTGGGGCCCCTTGTTCTGGACTGCCCCAACATCGGGAATAATCTTCCTGCATCTAGCCTTCCAACCCCTTAAGAATTTTGTAAATTTCTATAAGATCCCCCCTCAATCTTCTGAATGCTAGCGAGTACAAGCCGAGTCTATCCAGTCTTTCTTCATATGAAAATCCTGCCATCCCAGGAATCAGTCTGGTGAACCTTCTCTGTACTCACTCTATGGCAAGAATGTCTTTCCTCAGATTAGGAGACCAAAACTGAACGCAATACTCCAGGTGTGGTCTCACCAGTCTTTCTTCATATGAAACTTCATAGTGATAAACCTCTGATCCCCACAAACAGGCAGCATCAACACATTACCCATTACTCTGTCAAAGATTTCTTCAAGGGACACGTACGTCATGGATTGTCCGAGCTACAGACATTTATACCGGACTTTTCCCACTGAGAGTAGGGAAGATTCAAACAAGGGGACATGACTTGAGAATTAAGGGACTGAAGTTTAGGGGTAACATGAGGGGGAACTTCTTTACTCAGAGAGTGGTAGCTGTGTGGAATGAGCTTCCAGTGAAGGTGGTGGAGGCAGGTTCGTTTTTATCATTTAAAAATAAATTGGATAGTTATATGGATGGGAAAGGAATGGAGGGTTATGGTCTGAGCGCAGGTATATGGGACTAGGGGAGATTATGTGTTCGGCACGGACTAGAGGGGTCGAGATGGCCTGTTTCCGTGCTGTAATTGTTATATGGTTTATATGGTTATATCCCGTTACTGACGCTTCTCGCCTGCTGTTGCGCGGGAATTTGGACGGGGACTTACCTGGAAGAGCAACAAGGGCTAGCACGGGATAATAGACAGGCTGTATAACTCTGAGTGCAAGGTAGATTCGAGCACTTAGGTTGAACAAAGGATCAAACAAATAGTCAGCCCAAAAGAAGACTCCCTTCTCCATGGCGGTAACTTCCCAGTCTACAGTTTTCACAGACCGATCCATTTGTATAACGCCGCACGCACTCTCTCACTGTTCCCCGATTACACTCGGTGACATTCACTTCATTCTCTAATATTCCCGGATTCCGAAACATCCATCTAACATCCCACTTTATTGTCCACAGATTCCCAATGGGTTTTCACCCTCTGTGGTTGGAGCTGCTGCTCTCTGTCTGTCGGTGACGGGCGGGATGATCACACCAACACTCTCATATCCCAGCAACAACAGGAATGGTTTATATAGGGAACTGGGAAATCTCCAGTGGGTGGGTGACACAACCGTGCTCCGTGTAGACTGACGTTAATCACACACACTCACTGAACAAACATCTACTGTTAACTCTTTTATGTCCGGGCACAAAGTACCTCCCTCACGGAAAGGGCACCAGTCATCATGGGTGATGATATCCAGTCTATATGTTCTGTCTAGTGGACAGTTAGTGCCGGGGGTGGGAGCAATCCACAGGCCTGGTTGAATCTGCACCATCTCACCGCAATCTCGATAATCGTGAGCAGTCGCCTGAATTCGCAATGTTCAGTTTATTCGCTTCAACTCACGAGTGCATTTCGTGAATCTTCATTCATTTAATCTGACTTCTTGAAAGATAGAAACATAGAACATAGGTGCAGGAGTAGAGGCCATTCGAGCCTGCACCGCCATTCAATATGATCATGGCAGATCATCCAACTCAGTATCCTGTACCTGCCTTCTCTCCATACCCCCTAATCCCTTTAGCCACAAGGCCCACATCTAACTCCCTCTTAAATATAGCCAATGAACTGTGGCCTCAACTGCCTTCTGTGGCAGAGAATTCGACAGATTCACCACTCTCTGTGTGAAAATTACTTTCTCATCTCGGTCCTAAAAGACTTCCCCCTTGTCCTTAAACTGTGTGGCCCCTTGATCTGGACTTCCCCAACATCGGGAACAATCTTCCTGCATCAAGTCTATCCACCCCCTTAAGAATTTTGTACGTTTCTATAAGACCCCCCCTGAATCTTCAAAATTCTAACGAGTACCAGCCGAGTGTATTCAGTCTTTCTTCACAGGAAAGTCCTGACATCCCAGGAATCATTCTGGTGAACCTTCTCTGCACTCCCGCTATGGTAATACTGTCTTTCCTCAGATTAGGAGACCAAAACTGTACGCAATACTCCAGGTGTGGTCTCAACAAGACTCTGTACAACTGCAGTAGAACCTCCCTGCTCCTATACTCAAATCCTTTTGCTATGGATGCTAACACAGCATTCGCTTTCTTAGAAACATAGAAACATAGATGATGGATAGGACAGGTCGATGGCCCCCACGTTGTTTAATCTCCTACATTCCTGGGCTTTCGAAGTGCCGAACCAGGCCCTGTGGCAACCGTTCAATATGGTATCTACCTTAGACTTGTAGAAGATCGGGAGAACATTCACCACCACATCGATGTCCTTTCTGCTCGACTCTAACACAGTCAAGTCGGTTGACTTTATTTATGATTCAATCAATATGTTGGGTCCACGACAGATCTTCAGAAATATTCACTGCAAGGAACATAACGTTGTTGACTCTCTCCACCATCGAACCGTGGATGAAGACAGGTTAATCCATCCTCGGCCTTCCTCTTCTAAAACCAGCAATATACCACTTGCCCGTGGGAAACACATTGACGAAGGGCATGTGAGGTGGCGTGGATTGGACCAGGGGGATAGGATGGAGTCCAGGTATGTGGAAAGTAATTCATTGGGGGCAGGAACACGCTGAAACAATGGGCCTACCTGGACAGTCAGAAGAAGCACGTTGGGACTGGGTTCCAAATGCTGTGACTATTTTCTAGAAGGGTTGCATGGAACATGCGGTGAACTATGGGCCGGTAAGGTTAACATCTGTAGTTGGTAAATTGCTGGAGAGTATTCTGTGGGGTAGGATATGAATGAATGAATGAATGAATGAATGAATGAATGAATGAATGAATGAATGAATGAGTGAATGAATGAATGAATGAATGAATGAATGAATGAATGAATGAATGAATGAATGAATGAATGAATGATGGAATGAATGAATGAATGAATGAATGATTGAATGAATGTGAATGAATGAATGGATGAATGAATGAATGAATGAATGAATGAATGAATGAATGAATGAATGAATGAATGAATGAATGAATGAATGTGTTAATCGGCCAATTAATCACATACAATGAATTTGTCTTGGTGAATTTACAGGCGTTTGGGTTGTCAAGGGCCGATTAGGGACTGTCAGCATGGTTTTGTTGGAGGTCGTGTCTCACCAATCTGATTGATTTTTTCGAAGACGTGAGCAAGAAGGTTGATGAAAGCAGATCTGTGGATGTCGTGTACATGAACTTTATAACAAGAGGAATCGAACATAGGAGCAAAGAGGTCCTTCTGCAGTTGTACATGGCCCTGGTGAGACCACACCTGGAGTATTGTGTGCAGTTTTGGCCTGTTGGCCTTCATAACAAGAGGAGTTGAGTATAGGAGCAAATAGGTCCTTCTGCAGTTGCACAGGGCCATGGTGAGACCACGCCTGGAGTATTGTGTGCAGTTTTGGTCCCCTAATTTGAGGAAGGCCATTCTTGACATTGAGGGAGCCCAGCGTTGATTTACCAGGTTAATTCCCAGGATGGTGGGACTGTCATATGCAGAGAGAATGGAGCGGCTGCGCTTGTACACTCTGGTGTTTAGAAGGATGAGAGGAGATCTCATTGAAACGTATAAGATTGTTAAGGGTTTGGACAAGCTAGAGGCATGAAACGTGTTCCCGATGTGGGGGAAGTCCTGAACCAGGGGTCACAGTTTAAGAATAAGTGGTCGGCCATTTAGAACGAAGACGAGGAAACACTTTTTCTCACAGAGAGTTGTGAGTCTGTGGAATTATCTGCCTCAAAGGGCGATGGAGGCCATTTCTCTGGATGCTTTCAAGAGAGTGCTAGACAGGGCTCTTAAAATAGCGGAGTCAGGGGATATGGGGAGAAGGCAGGAACGAGGTCCTGATAGGGGATGATCAGCCATGATCACATTGAATGGCGGTGCTGGCTCGAAGGGAAGAATGGCCTCTACTCCTGCACCTGTTGTCTATTGACTTCAGTAAGGCGTTCGATAAGGTGCCGCATGGTAGGCTGCTCTGGAAGGTTAGATCGCATGGGATCCACAGAGAGACAGCTGAATGGATAGCAAATTGGCTCCATGGAAGGAAGCAGAGAGTGATGGTGGAAAGTTGATTCTCAGACTGGATGCCTGTGACTAGTGTTGTGCCTCAGGGTTCAGTGCTGGGCCCATTACTGTTAGTCATCTACATCAATGATTTGGATGAGAACATACAGAGCAAGATTAGCTAGTTTCTTGATGATACAAAAGTGAGTGGTTTTGCAGATAGTGAAGATGGTTGTGAAGGCCCGTACGAAGCTTTTCAAAAAGGGGGGTGGCATGACAGGATTACTAAAAACTCAATGTGAAATAATGTGCGCGATGCGCACATCATGAGCGCGAAGTGTGAAGTCCCTCGAAGCTGAGGGGTTTTAGATGCTTTCTGGTGCATTCTGAGCCTTATTTTGGAGTATTTGTGCACCACATTTATGACAAATATTTCAGAAATTAACTGGAATCTGAGAGGTAGATTTTTCACGCAAAGGGTGTATGTTACGAGCTGCCAGAGGAGGTAGTTAAGGCTGGGACTATCTTAATGTTTAAGAGACATTTGGACACGTACATGGATAGGACAGATTTAGATGGATATGGGCCAAACGCGTGTGAGTGGGACTAGTTGAGATAGGACATGTTGGTCGGTGTGGGCAAGTTGGGCTGAAGGGCCTGTTTCCACAGTGCATCATTCTATGACTAAAACGTGAAGAAGAAAAATGCATGTAGATAAGTAGAGCAGATTTGAAAGAGGAGTGAAATTTAAAGGCAGCGAGAGGTTTATGGGTGGAAGGAACATCGGAAAGGAGGGGGGGGAGAGTGAATGTTACCCAGACCATTGTGAGCTACATTGTTACGGTGCTTGCCCTCTCGTATAACGTCTCTGCTGCCTTTGGTGATGCAGGACAGGACACAAGCTTTCGGACACGGTGTAAAGCTGTTGCCGTCTGTCCCAGCCTGGTAAAAACCTGGATGGAGTGGATTTGGAGAGGATGTATCCACTAGTGGAAGACTCTCAGACCAGTGTCCACAACCTCAGAATTAAAATACATTCCTTTAGGAAGGAGATGAGCAGCAATTTCTTCAGTCATGGGGTGATGAACTGTGGAATTCTTTGCCACAGCCAGCTGTGGAGGTCCAAACAATGGACATGTTTCAGGAGGAGATTGATAGAGTCTTGATTGATACGGGTGTCAGAGGAAATGAGGAAGGCAGGAGAATGTGTTTGAGTGTGAAAGATAGACAGAGTCTTACAGTGATACAGGGTGGAAACAGGCCCTTCGGCCCAGCATGTCCCATCTGCACTAGTCCCACCTGCCCACGTTTGATCCATATCCCTCCGAACCTGTCCTATACATGTATCTGTCTAACTGTTTCTTATATGTTGCGATAGTCCCAGCCTCAACTACCTCAGCTGGCAGCTTGTTCCATACACCTACCACCCTTTGTGTGAAAAACATACCCCACAGATTCCTATTACATTTTTTGCCCTTCACCTTCAACCTATGTCCTCTGCTTCTCGATTCACGTATCTGGGCAAAAGACTCATCATATCTATTCAAATCATGATTTTATACACCTCTATTAGATTATCCCTCATCCTCCTGTGCTCCATGAAAGAGTCCCAGCCTACTCAACCTCTCCCTTTAGCTCTGGCCCTCTAGTCCTGGCAACATCCTCGTAAATCTCCACTGTACCCTTTCCAGTTTGATGGCATATTTCCTATAACATGGTGCCCAGAACTGAATACAATACTCTGAATGCTGCCTCACCAACTTCTTATGCAACTGGAACATGACCTCCCAATTTCTATACTCAGTCTGACCCGCTGAGTTACTCCAGCACTCTGTGAAACGTCACAGAACTGGGCAAGATTAGCAAATTTGCTGATGATACAAAAGTGAGTGGTTTTGCAGATAGTGAAGATGGTTGTGAACAATTGCAGTAGGATCTGGATCAATTAGACAGGTGGGCAGAGGAATGGTTGATGGTTGCATGCTTCCTTGAAAGTCGTGTCGCAGGTATATCAGGTGGTCAAAAAGTATTTTGGCACTTTGGCCTTCATCAGTCAGAGTATTGAGTATAGAAGTTGGGAGGTCATGTTGCAATTGTATAAGATGTCGGTGAGACCGTATTTAGAATATTGTGTTCAGTTCTGGGCACCATCTTATAGGAAATATGTCAAACTGAAAATAGTACAGAGATGCCCATCCTGGATCAGTCCAATCAGGGTTGTTTCATCCGCAAACTTGAGAAGCTTGACAGAGGTGTCAGTGGACGTGCAGTCATTGGTGTGGCGAGAGTAGAGGAGATAGGAGAGTACGCATCTTGCGGTGCTCCTATGCTGATGGTTTGCGGGTCCGAGATATGCTTTTCCGTCTCACATGCTGCTTCCTGTCTGTAAGTAAGCTGGTAATCCACCGACAGAGGGGTTCAGGCACAGTCAACTGAGAAAGTTTGGAGCGCAGTAGCACCAATTGTGTGGAATGCAGAGCTAAATCAACAAACAAAATCCTCGCTTAGGTCCCCTGCGGGTCTAGGTGCTGGAGGATGAAGTATAGCCCAGATTGACTGTATCATCCACAGATCTATTGACCCAATATGCAAAATGCAGAGAGTCCAGCAGAGGGATTGTGATATTTTTCAGCTTGGCCAGCGCAAGCCTTTCAACGGTCTCCATGGCTACATAGGTCAGTGCGACTAGCCTGTGTTCATTAAGACCAGTAATCCTTTTTGGGTACAGGGACATTAGTGGAGACTTTGAAGCAGGCAGGGACAGTGCATCTTTGCAGGTACTGGTTAAAAATGAGTAATTGGGTGTGACGTGTTGTGGGGGTGCGAAAGGGTCCACTCTCTTCATTACTGGAGTCTTGCCTTAAGTAGGTGTGAAGTGGTGAATGGGAAATGAAGGGTGCAGGGTCACTTCTTTGCAGACTGGGGTCAGGTTGTGTTTGTTGGGTTGTGGGTATCAGGGTTACGTTTCTGATTTTCAAACATGCAGTAAAACTAATTCAGGTAGTTCGTCAGCTCACAATTATCCAAAGAGCGGGGGGCTTTACTCTTATAGCTGGTGATTTCTTGCATGCCCTTCCAAACTGAAGAAGAGTCACTAGCTGAGAACTTGCTCCTCAACTTCTCTAAGTACCTTTCTTTGGCAGCTCCGATTCCTCTTCTCAGCTCTTTATCGATTATCCTATCTTTTAAATCTTTAACGATTAGGCTATCGGCTTGACGCATATTTTCCCCCCCCACCCCACCCCCGATCTTGGAAATGTTACATCTGTATATAATGATCCGATTAAAATGTATATTTACGTCACAAACTATCGAATTCATATTTTTCAGAATTATTATCATCAAGGAAAAGAAAGGAGTTCCAATTGTTTGATATCATTTGTTTAAAATTATTCATATGGAGGAGAAAATATAATAGCTCTAAAACCTACTCTAATTTTGCAATCTCACTAAAGATATTCCCCTTTCCCTCTTCCAACCAACACTTCTCTCTCCGCTCCTTTCCTCTCTCTCGCTCCCCCTCCCACATCCCCCCTCCCCTCTTTCTGGCAGGGGGGACGAATATGAAGGTGGCGTGGGCCCAGCGGGGGTGACGTGGGCCCAGCGGGGGTGGCTTGGGCCCAGTAGGGGATGCTTGGGCCCAGCGAGGGTGGCGTGGGCCCAGCGGGGTTGGTCTGGGCCCAGCGGGGACGGCGTGGACCCAGCGCGGGTGACGTGGGCAAGCAGGGCTGGCGTGGGCCCAGCGGGGGTGGCGTGGGGGGAAGATGGATTGGGCCCCGGCGGCGGGGGGCGGCGAGGGGAGTGGGCCCTGCCGCAGCAGCGTCTGGTGTTGGGGTTACAGCCGCTGGGTTCAGATTCAGTCATTCCCGCCCGGCGACGGGAGGATGGTCTCCGTTGGTGAGGCTCTGACGCCACGGATGGAGATGCTGGACCGGGCGGGCAGACACCGCAACCCCCCCCCCCCCACCACCACCACCACCACCACCCCCCACAGGGCCCGGATAAATGGGCACTCCCTTATCCCGCGGGCCAGATATTTTTTCCGATTTAATTTTTTTCGATTTTTCCTCCCTTGGTATTTGTTTCCCCCTAGGGATTTGTTCTTACTCTGGGGGGTGAGGGGTTGTGAGGTCGCACCAAAGGCACCCCCCTTCGGACAGCCATGCTCTGTCATTCTATCCCTCCCTCCTTGCTTCCCTCCCTCCCTCCCTCCCTCCCTCCCTCCCTCCCTCCTCCCTCCCTCCCCTCCCTCCCTCCCTCCCTCCCTCCCTCCCTCCCTCCCTCCCTCCCTCCCTACATCCCTCCCTCCCTCCCTACCTGCCTCCCTCCCTCTCTACCTCCCTCCCTCTGCCAACTCCGGCTGAGGTGCCGCTCAGCCTGTCACTGCCAGTGTCCAGCGGCCGGAGAAACCAGTACCCAGCGGCAGGAGTAGCCCGTTTGCAGTGACCGGAGTATCCAGTGTCCAGCGGCCAGATAATCCAGTGTCCAGCGGTCTGAGAAACCAGCGGACGGAGTATCCAGTTTCCAGTGGCCGGAGGGTTCAGTGTCCAGCGGCCAGATAATCCAGTGCCCAGTGGCCGGAGTATACAGTCCAGCGGCCAGAGAAGCCTGTGTCCAGCGGCCGTAGAAGCCACTGTCAAGTGGACGCAGTAGCCAGTGTCCAATGTCCGTTGTAGCCAGTGTCCATGGGCCGGAGTAGCCTGTGTCCAGTTGCCGGAGAAACCAGTATCTAGCGGCCGGAGTAACCAGTGTCCAGCGGCCGGAGAATTCAGTGTCCAGCGGCCAGAGTAGACAGTGCCCAGCGGCCGGAGTATCCAGTGTCCACTGGCCGAAGAGCCATTGTCCAGCGGCCGGAAAAGACAGTGTCCCGCGGCCGGAGAATCCAGTGACCAGCGGCCGGAGCTTCCAGTGTCCGATGCCCGGATAAGACCGTGTGAAGCGACCGAAGCCAGTGCCCAGCGGCCGGAGAAACCAGTGTCCAGCGGCCGGAGTGGACAGTGTCCAGCGGCCAGAGTAGCCAGTGTCCAGTGACCCAAGAAGTCAGTGCCCATCGGCCGGAGTATCCAATATTCAGTGGCCGGAGAAGCCAGTTTCAAGCGGCTGAATTCAACGTCCGGCGGCAAGAAATTCCAGTGTCTAATGGCCGGAGTGTCCGGTGTCCAGCAGCCAGAATGGTCTGAGTGGGCAGTGTCCATCGGTCAGAGAGGCCAGTGTCCAGCGGCCGGATAAGCCACTGTCCAGCAGCCTGTGAGTCCAGTGGCCGGAGTAGACAGTGTCCAGCGACGGGATAATCCAGTGTCCAGTGGATACTCCGGTCGTCGGACACTTGCTCATCTGTCCGCTGGACACTGGCTACTATGGCGACTGGACACTGAGTTCTCCGGCAGCTGGACACTGGGTGCTCAGGATGCCCCGGCCGCTGGACACTGGCTTCTCTGGCCACTGGACGCTGGCTACTACGGTAGCTGGACCCTGGCTTGCACGTCCGCTGGCCACTGGCTTATCTGGCCGCTGGGCACCGGTTTCTCTGGCCGCTGGTTACTATATTCTCCGGCCGCTGGACATGGGTTTCTACGGCCGCTGGACATTGGGTATTTCGGCAGCTGGACACTGGCTAATTTGGCCGCTGGACACTGGCTGCTTTGGCCGCTGGATACTGGCTACTCCGTCCGCTGGACACTGGTTTCTCCGGCCGCTGGACAGTGGATACTCCGACCGCTATCGACTGGCTTCTCCCTCCGCGGGACACTGGCTACTCAGGCTACGCCGGACGCTGGACACTGGATTCTCTGGCCGATGGACACTGGATACTCCGGCCACTGGACACGGGCTTCTCCAGCCGCTGGACACTGGCTTATTTGTCCGCTTGATACTGGCTACTCCGGCCGCTGGACACTGGTTACTCCGGCCGCTGGACACTGGCTTCTTTGGCCGCTGGATACTGGATACTCCGGTCGCTGGACACTAGCGTCTCTGGTCTCCGGCCACTGGACATTGTATACTCAGGCCACTGGAAACAGGCTACTCCGGCCGCTGAATACTAGCTTCTCCGGCTGCTGGATACTGGTTACTCCGGCCATTGGACACTGGCTTCTTTTGCCGCTTGTCACTTTCTCCGGCCGCTGGATACAGGCTATTCCGGCCGCTGGTCACTTATTACTCCGGGCGCTGGACACTTGTTTCACAGAAAGGATTCCATCATGCCTGTGTGAACCCAGGATGAATTTGAGCTGAACATTATTATTTTAAAGATTCCCTTCGGCCCAGCAGGCCAGTACTAGCCCCGCAGCCTCCACCCGCCCTCTCTCCGTCTCCCCCTCCCCCCCCCCACCGGTCTGCACTAGACTATCACAGATGTTTGAACCCCCAAAATGGTTTTTGGTGTCCATTCGGCCCATCATACTAGCCAGGTGTCCCTTCGGCCCAACAGACATGTACTAGCCTCTCTCTCTATCTCTCTCTCACTCTCTCTCTCTCTCTCTCTCTCTCTCTCTCTCTCTCTCTCTCTCTCTCTCTCTCTCTCTCTCTCTCTCTCTCTCTCTCCTCCTCTTTCTCCTCTTCTCTCTCTCTCTCTCTCTCTCTCTCTCTCTCTCTCTCTCTCTCTCTCTCTCTCTCTCTCTCTCTCTCTCTCTCATTTTCTCTGCTAGGAACTCGCTGTAATTATTAATTATAATTACAAAATTTACAAAATTCTTAAGGGGTTGGACAGGCTACGTGCAGGAAGAGTGTTCCCGATGTGAGGAAAGGGTTAATAGGGATAGTTGATTTAGACTAGAAATCCTGAGAAATAGCTGAGGTAGGATAATAGTTAGCTTTCAGCACAAACACCCGACCGCGCTTGGCTAGATTAGTAACAGCGAGAGAACAGGTAGTGACATTTCAAGGCTGAGAGTTAGAAGATAAGCAGTCCGGCAGGAACATCACGAGTACCAGGGGAAAGGGCGTGAACTACTCTGTACCGAGCATGCTTAATAAGATACTTGAATATTACGATAACACCCAGCATGACAAGATGTCTCATTTAAATGCACACGCAATGTATGATGTGGGACGCACCCTAGGCATTGCGTGACATTACGAGGTGTTCCGGTTAGATTGTGAACCTCAGTGCTCTGAGTGGAAGGAGCCAGAAGGGGAGGATGATTCAGCCAAATGGTGCTGTATAAGTAGAGGATGGTTTCCTGGTCTCGGTGTGTCTCTGTTGGAGAGACACCCGGGGTCTGCAGACTCGTAAATAAAGGTGTTTCTTGTTTCCACGACTTTGTCTCTGGCATCGTGGCTGTGAGCACTCACATTTACATCTCACAAGCTTGGGGGCTCGTGCGGGATCCCACTCCGGCCGGCTGGCGGGAGTATACGGAAGAATGGACGGTGCACCCCGCTGATTTCAGCGGTCTCAGACTCCTTGCTTGCCGTCAGCCGTTTGAGCGAGTGATATCCGGACAAGAGACCCTGGAAACAAGAGGGAATCAGGAGTAAATGAAGGGATCAATCGAGCAATTCCTGTGCACGGGACCCGGGTAAGGAAAATTGACTATTAAGTACTTCTCGGGCGATTGGGTTAAGACCTGGTGGTTACCGTGCTGAAGAGTTCAGGGGTCTGTACGGGCAAGGCAGGTATTAAGACCTTGTGGTTACCGCCCTGAAGGATTCCGGGGTCTGTACGGGCAAGGCATGTATGATAAACACGGTGCTAAGAAAAAGGGACCGAGGAAAGAGGGTCCCCACGTTCTGTCCGATAGTCCGTTGGGGCGAATGTTCTGTCTGACGGGAGAGGTCGGACAGGGAGATAATAATTATATAAATTGAATAATTTATTTGAAGTAAGAATGGAACGAATGTGATTTGTGTGTAAAAACTGGTTTGGAATGAAAGAGGAAGTTTATATATGTGATAATTATTTTGTTTATTGCATTTGTAGACCACATTGTAAAGGTTAGTAAATATATAAAACAAATAGAACACAACAAATTATAGAGTTGAACACAGACGACCACCCACAGCAGAATCAAAAATGTCCACTGTAGGCAGATGTATGTTCCTTTAAATAAATTGGAAGCAATGGGGGAAGATTACGAACAGCTGTAAGATAACGATTAAATGTTTGTATCCTCGTAACCTAAAAGGGGAAGTTGTAAAATCAGCTTTTGGTTTTTCTGAAGTTCTTTTTGATTTCTTGTCAGTAAAGTCAATTTGAAAAATTGTTACTAGTGCTAGGAATTGGACATTTAAAGTAGTGGTGAATATGGATTTAAATAATTGGAATTAAGTTAATTGATGAAACATGACCAGCTTTTATGGTTTGTTGTTTTATGGTAAACATTCAAGTTTAGAAAGAAAGGTGAGAGAGGCAGTTATGAGATAACAGAAGTAGGAAACGACAGGTGTGAAAGTAATAAAGCAGGAGGAGTCAGTGGAAGATTTTAAAAGAAAGGTGAATGAATTTGCAAGTAGGCTAGAATATTTGAGAAGCAAGAAATTGAGTTTAGAATAAGAAAAAAGGCATACCAGAAAAGATTAATGTGGGAAGCATAGAGATAAAGTGATGAGACTGCTTTAAAGAGAAAAGAGAAGGACAGACACAGATTATCCCTTGGGGAACCCATCAACTGATGGGGGAGTAAATGGATTATGGCTTTGGAGGAGGAGAACGTGGGACGATTATTGACCATGGAAGATTTGAAGGCACTGTTGGTAAAAGTGATAGGAACCACTAAAGTGACAGAACTACTGAAGTCGGATGGTATAAACTGATGCGAACAATGTAATAAGCAATGGCATACTATTTGACACGGTCAGGCAGGCCCTCAGACAATGTTACCCACTTAAGGTGAACCCCAAGGAACAAAGGGGAGATACACAAGGAGAAGCAAATAATGTAGCCTATCTGGAAAACCGGCTGAAAAGGTGGAGAGTTGAAAATGAACAAGAAATAGAAGGCAACCAGTTGATAAACATTATATTATGAACTACTGTAGTGGGTGTCATTCTTCATAAAGTCAAGCAGATTGGAGGAGGTGGTGGGATTGTCATTAATTTCCCACCCCCGTTTCAGCAAACAGTTGGTCTCTGCGGTCGAGAAATATAAGAAAAAGACTTGCAAACCAATAGGAAAAGCTTAAAAAGAAAGCTCGAAAAAGAAAGACAATGTTGTCAATAAACAACGGACCTGGTTGAAAAGACTGAAATAAGTGATGAACTGACACAAGTGAGTCCAATGACAGAACCAAGCAGGGCCAGAGAATTATATGCCAATAATAAATGTCTTTGGGGAACGTTTCCTCAAAAAGTCCTATCAGGAGTGAAATTAATCTGGATATAAGACCTAACAGGACTGGGGTCCCCAAGAGAGAAAGGGATTTAAAGGAGGATGTCAAGAAAGGCGAGGATGAGGAAGTGTTTTGAATACTAGCCCCATGTTTTAATTAGATGATAAAGGCAGAGTTGGAAGGTATACCCTTAGAAAGTATTTGATGATGTGGATGAATTGTTGGTTTGTTCCACAAGTGAAAAGCAATGTAAGAGAGAGAGAGATTTTAAAAACAAACTTCAGAGGCGTTCCTCATCTCGGTCCTTAATGATTTCCCCCTTATCTTTAAACTGTGTGTGACCCCTTGTCCTGGACCTCCCCAACATCGGGAACAATCTTCCTGCATCTAGCCTGACCAAACCCTTCAGAATTGTGTAAGTTACTATAAGATCCCCCCTCAACTTCTAAATTCTAGCGAGTACAAGCCGAGTCTGTCCAGTCTTTCTTCATATGAAATCCTGATACCCAGGAATCAGTCTGGTGAACCTTCTCTGTATTCCCTCTATGGCAAGAATGTCTTTCCTCAGATTAGGAGACGAAAACTCCAGGTTTTTTTCTCAACTAGACCCTGTACAACTGCAGTAGAACCTCCCAGCTCCTATACTCAAATCCTTTTGCTATGAATGCTAACATACCATTCGCTTTCTTCACTGTCTGCTGCACTTGCATGCCTACTTTCAATGACTGGTTTACCATTACACCCAGGTCCCGTTGCATCTCCCCTTTTCCTAATCGGCCACCATTCAGATAATTCTTTATTACCCGTATATGTTTTGCAACATACGAGGAATACGGGCTGCGATAGGGCGCTCCGCGTCGGGGCGATCAAGTTCCTGCATCAGGGAGAATATCAGCTCCTCCGCGCCGGGCGATCTGACCTGGGGTCGGGATGGGTCGAAACCTTCTGCGTCGTTTGGAGTTTCCCGACATCGGTCTCTTCCCGAGACTGCGAGCTCCTCGATGGTGAATTCAGGCTGCGGTTGGAGCGTGGATCCCAGGCAAGGATCTACTCCGATGGTAAATCCACGTCCACTCGGTGGGGCTCAAAATTAGTAACGAGCAAGGCCGCCAACGCAATGATGTTAGGCTGCGGAGCGACCGGAGATACGATCCGGAAAACAATCGCATCTCCGGCAAGGTAAGAGATTGGAAAGGGTTTACCTCACTTACCCCCCACTTAAAACAAAACAAAGAATATTGAATCATACTTTAAAAACGCACTGCAAATAAAAAAAACATGAAAAAAAGACCGTCTGATGACGAGGCTGCCATCGTGCGGCGCCCCCTGGTGTTAAATGTTGTTACACGTTGGTATAGTCCCTGTCTCAGCTACCCCTTGCATGGTGATAGTTTCATATGCACACCGCCCTTCAGTGGAAAGGTTACCCAGCGGATTCCTATTAAATCTCCCCCCCACCCCCCCCCCCTCATCTTGATGAAGGTATGATGTGATGGGAATAACAGAGACCTGGCTGCAAGATGAACAGATCTGGGAGCTGAATATTCAAGTTCATGCTTTCAACCGGAAAGACAGACAGGTGGGCAGAGGGGGCGGGGTAGCTCTGTTGGGAAGGTTTTTACCGATGACAATATGCAGATATTGTCCTTCATAGCAAAAGGATTTGAGTATAGGAGCAGGGAGATTCTATCGCCCATTTTCTCTGCTCGGAACTCGCTGTAATTCTTATTGAAAATTACAAAACTTACAAAATTCTTAAGGGGTTGGTCAGGCTAGATGCAGGAAGATTGTTCCCGATGTTGGGGAAGTCCAGACCAAGGGGTCACAGTTTAAGGATAAGGGGGAAATCTTTTAGGACCGAGATGAGGAAATCATTTTTCGTACAGAGTGGTGCATCTCTGGAATTCTCTGCCACAGAGGCCAGTCATTGGATATATTTAAGAGGGAGTTAGATGTGGCCCTTGTGGCTAAAGGGATCAGGGGGTATGGGGAGAAGGCAGGTACAGGATACCGAGTTGGATGATCAACCATGATGATATTGAATGGCGGTGCAGGCTCGAAGGTCCGAATTGCCTACTCCTGCACCTATTTTCTATGTTTCTATGTTAATCTACTTTGCCCCCTCCTTGTACATCCATGTTTGCGGATATTCCAAAAATAGGTGCAGGGCCATGTATTGTAGAGAAAGCGGGGACTCTTCACAAGGATTTGGCAAGGTTGGGCGCGTGGCCATACAAGTGGCAGATGGAATATAGTGCAGCAGAGTCTGGACTCATGCATATTGGTCGTAGGTATAAAGGCATATACTATTTTGTAAATGGGGAGATAATAGTAAGATTAAACGAGAATTTACCAGTTTGAAGTTTGATCTGTATTTTATGAGGAGTTACGATGAGGGATTACGTGAAGAACCCGCTCAGTGCGCAGGCGCGGCATACTTCCAAGCAGCGGTGTGGAATCACAGATAGACACAGTTATTTGAAGTAAACATAGTAAAGATAAGGAGACATCAATTTATTAGTTTGATCCATAGAATGAGGGTGGGAGCGGAGGGCACGTAATCCCTCATCGTAACTCCTCATAAAATACAGATCAAACTTCAAACTGGTAAATTCTCGTTTAATCTTACTATTTTACTTCGGAGTCACGTGAGTGACTACGTGAAGACTTCAAAGCTCTGTGATTTCAAACCGTGTAACAGTTCATACTTCACTCGCTGCCGAAGTTATTCGAGGGAGGAAGTATGTTATCGTAATCAACCATGAATCTGTTTGTAAAAACAATAATGGTGTTATTAACAACAACAAGACCAATTGCTCCCCCGGGCTTAAATTATATATTTTTTGCAGATTTTTTTTCTGCAAACGATACAGGTTCTGTCAGTGGTTTGTTATAAAAGTTTGGAACATATACTCCCTAGACCACCCTGCAGTAGCCAGGATGTGGTCCATAGGCTCGTCCATCCTCTTAGTTACTGACGTGGAAGCTGTCCTGGTGGAATAAGATTTTATACACGTTAGTATTTACTCCAGCAACTGCCAGTACCTGCTTGAGCCACTAGAGATAGTTTAGCTCGTCACCCGACCATGAGGTTTCCTGTGGCTGACCCATAAGGCCTTTTCCTCTCCCTCGGTATTCCTTATTGTGTCGATCTCTAAGTGGGTCATGACACATAAAACGTGGTTCAGGTGGGTATGCCCGGAATTTCATGACTGGACCTGATGTTCCTGGTCTGTTCTGTTTGGCCAACCCTTGAATGGGCATGTGACACTATCTGGTGTTATAACCATGTTGTCCCATCGCAGTAGATGGGAGAGCTGGCTCTTTGTGTTGATGTAAGGCCACCAGCATGTCCATCTTCAGGATAGGCTGTTCCAGGGTGAGTGACCTGGCTGGTGATCATCCCCTAAGGTATGTCAGGATTTCACTGACATCCCAATTTGGGTGTACCTATTTCTGGGGAATGGATTGATATACCTCTCCTGTGTCTGATCACCAGTGAGCGGTACCCAAGTTGAGTAGGCTGACAGAACATGTCCTTCATTGTGGTGAGGACCTGCCAGGAGCTCCAGTACAGTTTTTGTTATAGTTGTATGTGTAATTCCTGTTTTGGAAAAGAGTGTACCATTTCTTGATGCTCCTCATGTATGTTCCCTAGGATATGCGACGGAATGCTGTCATCAGGTTGATAGTGCTGCTGATCCAAGCACAGCAATGGTCTTCCCAATTCTGCAATTATTTTAATGACCATGTCGAGGATCACTGGGAATCATGCTTGTGGACTTGGTCCACTGTAATTTGCGTAGTACCCGACTGATGAAGCCGTAGTACCTATTGAAGAGGTAGAAGGAAAGGAAAACATAGAGATTAGGTTCCCCCCCACCCCTCAATACGCGGGAATGTCTCCATTGCCGCTGCCTTGAGATTGGTTTCATGTGACGTAAGTTAGTACGTGGTGATTTAATTGGATATAAGGAATCGATATCTGGTGTCCATATTGCTTAGTAATTTCAGCAAATATTTTTGGTTTAAATGTATGTTTACAGTATTCAGCTCACCTGATAGGTGAGTTACTGATGGTCAAACATGTTTGACGACATACGGTTGCCAATTGTTAATAAATTGTCACCTAATATCGATGTTCTCCGCCCAAGTGGTTTGGTATATGCCACCACTGTGATGTTGTTATCTTATAAACGAACATGCAAATTTGGTGGATTACTGAGCAAATGCTTCACTAGAATTAAGTAAGTTAATATATAACATGTTTAAGTCAATTCATATTGGCATTAAGTATTACAAGCTCAGTAACACATCAGGACACATAAGATGTTACTCAAAACAGGTGGAAGTGTACAACCATAATCCTTCCTGCCGATAAATTCCATGATAGCACTACAGATTAATCCACTTGCCCCCATATTACAGGTATGGAGATAGTTTTGAACACTAGTATCTCAGCTCATAGGAAAGGTACAAAGTTCAGTAGCTGGTAATGCTGCTAAATCCCAATTACTTTGCCACGTAGTTGATTGGTGGTTAATGCACCATGACTGATAGTACTAATGAATACCAGATAACAAAGTTGTGGATGGTCAACGTAAATATCTGGATATATATGTTGTGCACCGTTCCCAGAGGCACTGCAATACTGGGTCGATGCGTGGAGTGGACGGAGCAAGCCCCTATTCCATCTCCCTGTTCCAAAATTCAATTTAATATATGGTCCCTAGATAAGCGACGTATCAGATTATTAAACTGATAAGAACAGATACTACACTTGATCTTAGCCAAAACACCGAGAAGCGATGCAGCTAAACTGTATCCAAGGATAGTTTGTCGTTAATATATAGACATGCCATGACGGAATGTTTCTAAGTGTCAGGGCTAGTTGATTCTGGATAACTTTGACTTAAATGCCGCAACGCTCATCATGGTTACTCCATCCAGGTAATTGCGGTATATCCGAAACTTATATGAGAAGGTACTGAATAGTGTGCATCTTCAAGGTCGATGTCTACCATAAAGTATCCTTGGATCCATGGTAGTAGTTTACAAATCCCATGAATGGGTATACCTGGTGAAATACTCAAGGGTTTATCAACGATGGTGCGACATTCACCATCGTGGGAGGGTAGACCCCTTGGGGTGCTTGCTGAATTGGTGGCAAGATATTAATTCTATTCCCCTTGTATTTATTTTTTGGTATATAACTACCAAGAGTGATAGCTTCCTAACCAGGCGTGATTCACCCACCCCTTGTTAGTACAACCCTTAACCTTTATGTGATGGTAGGAACCATACTTATCTGTCTTCATTGTTGTTTTCTTCGGTTTCTGGTTCCTTGTTCTTGTAGAGACGATGTTTGTTGGGGGGGTGGCGCATTTCCCCTGGGGCCTGCTCTGGGCCGTGGCCTAAAATGCTACGGGTTTGGCATGCAGGCCCCGAGCTTTCACCAGTACCATGAGCAAGACGCACCTGGTGGACACGTAGAGGTACTGCTGTCTGGTTTAGTGTGGTGCTCATTCCAGACTCTGCCCTCTTGTGCCGAATAGTTTGAACACTTCGTCCAGTTTTTTAGGACTGGTTTGGTAAGTGCCAGGTAGCAGGATCTGTGCTTGTGAGGTCGGCGTTCTCATAGTCCTGTTAATTTCGTAGATTGAGGGCAGGTTTGTGAGTTCATTTGAGAAGTTATGAGGTATACCGTTGAACAGTAGGGTCAGGTGTTTTGCCATACTACCCTGCCCTTCTGGAATGAGCAGGTGGACATGATAGCCGACGTCAAGGTCCAAATGCATTTACAAAATATTTAGGTTAAATGCGCTGCTCAATGTATCCCCCAATAATGGCGGGCACTTTGAGTAAATGCAATTTAGGGGAGGCGTGATAAAACCAACGCCTCATGGCTACCTGTCTTGGAGAGGTTTTTTGGAAAAGACAGGTAGTAAGCTGGCCATCAGTTGAAACTGAAAAGCCATCTCGCTAGTGGTGGAGCCGCATAGCGGCCACACCCAGCAGCTCTTCCTGATCCTGTACCTCAAGCATACTCCCGATATTGTTCAGCCAGTGACCCCTCTTCATGACCAGCCCAGCCACTGGTCACCCCAAAGCTAACCACACTAAGGAGGAAGCGATGGGCAGTGCCTAGGCACTGTGGAGGGTATGCCTGAACCCTCCAGCGAGACTGCCCCTCACGTAGCGTGTCTCGCAGGAGCTCCTGCTCCAGGAGCCGCTCCAGCGGCTCAGGCGGCTGTCTCTCTCCCATGCGGGTGGAGAGACGTCCCCTACGACAAGTCGGAAGCCACCGGCCGGATGCCTCTTCGGATGGCTGAACATCCAGCCCGCAGCTCAGGCACTAGCGGGACTGGCCTCGGCGCGGTGTGGGGATAGCGGTGCGCCCGTTAAATGTTCCTACCGCCTTCTTCTGGAGCTTTTGTGCCTTGTAGTAGCGAGAGCGCCCCTCTAGCAGCGCGTCTCGCAGGCACCTGCACCGAGAGCCGCTCCAGCGGCTCAGGCGGCTCTATCTCCCCCCGTGCGGGTGGAGAGACGTCCCGTCCCAAATTGGGAACACCTGCCGGATTCCTCTTCGGGTGGCCATACATCCAGCCCGCTATCGGGCTGGCCTCGGCACGGTGTCGGGGAATTGCGGAACACCGGTTCGCTCCTACCGCCTGTTGCTGCCCCCCTTCCCCGACGGAAACCGTTCCTCCTCGAACGGGGGACAGTTTTGTTCCAGAGCCTTTTTCTCTGCCTGTAAAACACAAGCAGAAAAAGGGGCTCCCCTGTAAAAGAAACCCGACCTCAGGGTACTCACCTGACGGTCCGTTTCATTCTGTTGCGGGAGAGCCTAACTCCCGCTGCCGCTGTTGCACTGCTGGCGTAATGCCGCGCCTGCGCACTGAGCGGGTTCTTCACGTAGTCACTCACGTGACTCCGAAGTAAAATCCAGAACTCGGATGTGCTCAGGGACTTGGCAGTGCTGGGGCGGATTCTCAAAATATTGATCTGCATGTAGAATCAGTAGTAAACGAAGCAAATTCAACGTTAGTATTTATTTTAAGCGGGCTTGTATACAAAAACAGGGATATAATGCTGAGATTCCATAATGCGCTGGTATGGCCTTTGGAATATTACTAGGCGAAGTGGGGCCCGTTGGGTCCCTGTCACACTTGAGCACTTGTCCCCAACGCAACCCTTTCCCCAATGCAATGTTCCACCACTCACCCGTTCCCCTATTGCCACCTGTTCCCCAAACGCAATATTGCACCACTCACGCGTAGCCCCCAAATGCGCAGGCGCGGCTCATTTCCCCTCATCCCCCAGCACTCCCTCCCCCTCCTCAACATACTCCCTCTTCGTTCCCTTATCCCACTCCCCTCCTCCAATCTCTCCCCCACCTCTTCCTCCTTCTCCTTTCCCCCACCCTCAGTCACTTCATCCCTCCCTCCATAACTCCTCTCCCCTCCCTACCCCCTTCCGATCCCTCCAACCCTCACTCCTCACCTCCCACTTTATCCCCACTATCCCTCCTGATCTCCCCAATACTCTCCTGCCCCTCTATTTCAGACACCCTACCTCCCCCTCCTCAACCTCTCCCTACATTCCCCCTCCTCCATCACTATCCTCACCTCCCTCACTTTTCCCCTCTCCTCCATCCTCCCCAATCCCTCCCTCACCTCTCCCTCCATCTACTTCCGCCTACCCTCTGTCATTCTATCCCTCCCTCCCTCCCTCCCTCCCTCCCTCCCTCCCTCCCTCCCTCCCTCCCTCCCTCCCTCCCTCCCTCCCTACCCCCCTCCCCCCCTCCCTCCCTCCCTACCTCCCTCCCTCCCTCCCTCCCTCCCTCCCTCCCTACCTCCCTCTGTCCACTCCGCCTCAGGTGCCGCTCAGTCCGTCACTGCCAGTGTCCAGCGGCCGGAGAAACCAGTACCCAGCGGCCTGAGAAACCAGTATCCAGTGGACGGAGTAGCCAGTTTCCAGTGGCCGGAGGATTCAGTGTTCAGCGGCCAGAGAATCCAGTGCCCAGTGGCCGGAGTATACAGAGTCCAGCAACCAGAGAAGCCGATGTCTAGCGGTCGTAGAGGCCACTGTCCAGTGGCCGGAGTAGCCTGTGTCCAGTTGCCGGAGAAACCAATATCTAGCGTCCGGAGTAACCAGTGCCCAGCGGCCAGAGAAGACAGTGTCCACCGACCGGAGTAGACAATGCCCAGCGGCCATAGAATCCCGTGTCCAGCGGCCGGAGAAGCCACCGTCTAGCGGTCGGAGTATCCGGTGTCCAGCGGCCAGAGAACCCAGTGTCCAGCGGTCGGGGAAACCTTCATCCAGCGGCAGGAGTAGCCAGTTTCAAGTGGCCGGAGCTACCAGTGTCCAGCGGCCAGAGAAGCCAGTGTCCAGCGGCCGGAGTAGACAGTGTCCAGCGGCCGGAGAAGACAGTGTCCAGTGGCCGTTGTATCTAGTGTCCAGTGGTCGAAGAACCACTGCCCAGCGGCCGATGAACCCAGTTTAGAATGGTTAGAGTAGCCAACGGCCAGAGAATCCAGTGCCCCGCGGCCGTAGCATCCAGTGTTCATCCACCGGAGCTTCCGGTGTCCGATGGCCGGAGAAGCCAGTGTGAAGCGACCGGAGCCAGTGCCCAGCGGACGGAGAAACCCGTGTCCAGCGGCCGGAGGAGACAGTGTCCAGCGGCCAGAGTAGCCAGTGTCCAGTGTCCCAAGAAGCCAGTGCTCATCGGCCGGAGTATCCAATATTCAGTGGCCGGAGAAGCCAGTTTCAAGCGGCCGGATCTAGTGTCCGGCGGCCAGAAATTCCAGTGTCTAACGGCCAGAGTGTCTGGTGTCCAGCGGCCAGAGTGGTCTGAGTGGCCAGAGCCCATCAGTCAGAGAGGCTAGTAGAGACCGTGGCTTATCCAGCGGCCGGATAAGCCACGGTCCAGTGGCTGGAGAGTCCAGTGGCTAGCTAATCCAGTGGCCGGAGTAGCCAGTGTCCAGCGGCCGGATAATCCAGTGTCCAGTGGAGAATCCGGCCGTTGGACACTGGATTATCTGTCCGCTGGACACTGGCTACTATGGCCACTGGACACAGGGTTTTCCGGCAGCTGGACACTTGATGCTCAGGATGCTCCGACCGCTGGACACTGGCTTCTCTGGCCATTGGACGCTGGCTACTATGGTAGCTGGACACTTGCTTGCACGTCCGCTGGCCACTGGCTTATCTGGCCGCTGGGCACTGGCTTATCTGTACGCTGGACACTGGGTTCCCCGGCCACTGGATGTTGGTTTCTCCGGCCGCTGTCATTGGATACTTCGGCCGCTCGACACTGGCATATTTGGCCGCCGGACACTGTCTTCTCCGGGCGCTGGAAACTGGCTATTCCGGCCGCTGGACACTGGAATCTCCGGCCGCCGGTCACTTACTACTCCGGGCGCTGGACACTGGTTTCACAGAAAGGATTCCATCATGCCTGTGTGAACCCAGGATGAATTTGAGCTGAACATTTTTATTTTAAAGTGTCCCTTCGGCCCAGCACGCCAGTACTAGCCCCCAGCCTCCACCAACCCTCGTTCCACCCCCCCCCATCTGTCTGCACTAGACTATCCCTGATGTTTGCACCCCCAAAATGGTTTTTGGATTCCATTCGGCCCATAATATTAGCCCAGGTGTCTCACCTTGCCCAGCAGACCTGAACTCAGTTGGATGATCAGCCATTATCATATTGAATGGCGGTGCTCGCTGGCGGTGCTCGATGGGCCGAATGGCCTCTGCTCCTGCACCTATTGTCTATGTTTCTTAAATTATTTCAAATTGAATTTTCCACACTTGCCTGTGGCTCTGTTGTACTCTCGGACCACAGTCTCAAGCTGAATATGGTAATATTTCTCTCGATGTTCGCCACTTTATGGTGTTTTGTGCAGCTTAGCCCATACCATGTGCTTACTCTAAGGTTGCAGACTTCGACGTTTTCCATGACAAAAATGTGAAAAACGTGTAAATAATTAATTGAACCGTAGCCCGTTAATCTCTTGCAACCTTAGAGCGCAGTATTGTGACCAATTGCTGCAAAGTTCTCGTTTAAACCACTTTATCTAGTGCAGCCTGCACGCCTTGTGCTCTGCCTGCTGGTGTGTGTCTCTGTACATACAATTCACTTCAATCTGTGGAAACGCATGAAAAATGTACAAACGCACGATTCTACACGCCTCAATGTTCCAGGCACACACAGAGTCCAGTTTCGACCACAATCTCTGCATATTTCTCACGTTTATCGCCACTCACTTTGTGCAGCCGAGCGCGGGCTCCTCGCCGCCATGTGACTCCATCTCTCCTTCCTCAGCCACAGTCTGCATCTGTACAGCAGCTTCACCTAGACCCGTCAGCTCCAGCAGCCATTCTTCAGCCCACTTGCCCGCCCGCCCAGCTGATCAACATCC